>NW_027639182.1:0-46939 GCF_951799975.1 Gobius niger | reverse complement strand
TGGAGTCAAGACGTTTTCAATTCCGCACCGAATCCCGAAGCGCCGCGTGGTTTAGTCGAGGGTTTTTCACTGTGTGGTAAAAATAACAGTTTTAGTTTAGTTTAGTTTTAGGAAAAAGTGTTTGTCGGTCTTAGTTTTCAAATGAAGGCTGTGAGGTCTCCACTCAAGAAGCTTTATTTGGGTAAAGCCAAACTGGGGAAAATGTGATGTTAAGGCGGGCGTTAAAGGAAGAGGCCACCGTTTTACCTTAGATTAGACAAATTAGATTTTTTTTTAAATTAATGTCATTATTATTTCGAATAAAATCTAAGCTTAGAGTATTGGATACACACGATGATTATACTTATTCCTGCGGCGCTGGGAGGGCGGTGGTGTGGGGGGCGGGCCAGGGCCAAACCGGTCTGACCAGGTATAGAAGGAGAAAGAGCCCTCATTATTAACGGATTTAATATTTTACAACATCACACCGCTGTTCTAAACGGGGATTTTGCCGATATTAGCATTTAGCCGCTGTTTGCCCAGCTTTAGCATGTAGCTTACCTTCATAGTTGTATTTAGCGGTTTCTTTTGTTTTAAAGGGGGGGGGGGGGTATTATGCAAAATGGACTTTTTCAAGCTTTACATCATGTTATTATGTCATTCCCTCATTAAAAACTTGCCTGAAGTGTTGCCTTGGCACATTCACGTATTTTTGAGTAATCTGTAAAAACTCTGATGGCGGCCATTTTAGGGATAGGTTTGCCTGAGTCCTCCTAGGAACGGAAAGGGTTCTTAAGAGGGAGAGGCCTATTTCAAGACATTCACTACAGCCATTTTGAGAGAGCGATTTTATACAAGGCAGTTATTCTAATTTACTGCATTTACAGACCAACAGAAGGCTTCGTCATCTTTGTTGTGTGATATAGACTGGTGCTATGTGATTGAAAAAAGCATAATACCACGAAGCCATGAAGAATTTGAGTTGATCTCTGACGTCCCGCTCTGTTTCCACATTAGAAAACGCTCGACTCCTGTTTCCTGTTGTTGTTTGGGGAGGAGGCACCGCTGCTTTGGTTTGTGCAGTCTAATACAAACGCCTATTGTGGATCAGTTTCTGTGCGTTTGAGTGAGTGAACTCTGAAACCCCACACACATGACACAACGGGGGGTGAGCCTGTAATGTAAATGAGGTGAGAACAGCCCAAAACTTTAGAGGCCGATTCCTCTCTTTCACATATTTCCACATCTTCTCCAAATATGATCAGATTTCCATGTGTTTGGAGACGACACTTTCACAGCTCTGTCCTGTTCTCAATGCCCCAAACCCCCACTGTGTCCCCCGTTCCAGTGTAATTTTCGTCGACTAAAGTGATGTTTTTGCAGTCTAAAACTGGACTAAAACTAAATTAAAAGTTTCTCATGAGACTAAAACTATGACTAAAATGTCCAGATATTTTAGTCGACTAAAATAAGACTAAATAAAAAAGAGGTGAGACTAAAATCATCCAAACTTCTATTGTCAGTCTGAAAGAGCCTCAGATCAAGGAGCAGCTCTGAGCTTTGTTCATCTGGAGCAGCTCCATGAAACAGAAGACCTCGATTAAATATGATTATTATTATATTTTAGTCGACTAAAACTAGACTAAAATTGGGGTCACATATCTCAGAATGGAAAAAGGTGGCCTGTTCCTTTAAGAGGTTAAACTTTTCCCTACACTGGTATTGGGCTTGGAAGCCTAATTCCATGCCTTCAATATTCTAGTTTCTTAAACATATGGAATCATCTGAGTTACTCCTGTTACGGTCACTGTGAGGATCATTGTTACGACTCGGCTCTGCTAGTAAAGGAAGTAACAAAACCAAGATGTAAAATGGATAAATAAAGTTGTAATTTAATAAAAGGTAATGTAAAAGGTAATCTTAACAAAAGGTGTATAACAAAAATAACCAAACAAAGGCTATTTACAATATGTACAGAAGGTTAACCACACACAAGGTACTACAATGAAAAAACAAAACCAATTTGACAAAAGCTAACGAGCGTCTCCAAAACTAGTCACCAAAAGCCTAATAACAAAACGAGTGACAAACAAAATGAGACACAATCTAACGTAACTAAAACCGAGTGTTCCTAGAAAATACAGGAAGTCATAACCGACACGAAGGAACACAGACAAAATGGCGTCCTGGCCACAAGGACCAGCAGCCCCGGATGAGCCACGGTGGAGTCCTTTTATAGGAGTGGCTGGCACAGGTGGCTTTAACGGAAGAAAAAAAAAAAATTAGGCCACACAAACAAAAATATACAAAAAGGAGGGAACCTGGAGGCATACTCAGAGTTTTGCCAGTGTTTGTCCAATATTCCGGTTATTAAGGCGAGACACTGCAGGTGAATAGGGAAAAAATGTATATTTACAGATTTCAATTTGAAACTGTTGCTGTCGATCACTGGCATAAATGTGAGAAAAAAATACATTGCAAGTTTTCTGTCATTTTATCTTTTCATATAAGAACAAGGTGTTTTATGCCTAAAAATGCCCCAAATTTCCCATCTTTTCGGCGACGAAATCTGAATAATGGACAGAGCTACATTCAAATTCATGGTTTCATTTTATTGATGAATGAGTTACCAAGGCTTTTTCAGAGGGGATTTAGGATTTCTTGTTTAGTTTTAAAATAATCTTTTTTTTTAGTGGAAAATTTTGTAAAAAATAAATTTTCGCCTTATTTTTTGACATTCAAAACTCAATAAATGGGGCTTAGGGATTAAATAATAAAAAATCCCTCTGAAAAAATCTTCCAAATATTGTTCAGTCCAAGGCTGGAAAATGTGAAGTCTTTAGGTCCGACTGACGTGGACATAGTGTCGCCACAATGACAGAAAAATGTGTTTTGAGAAAAACGCCCTTGAAATTGCATTGTCCCATATAAGTCTATGGGGGAACATTGAATCAGCGCAATATTTAAACATGTTATTGTGAAGATTAGGCATATTTTCTGTTTCCGGGTGAAAGCTTGTATGTTCAGAGACCAATTTGGCCCAAAACCTGAAAACTGAAAAAATTGAGTTTTGCCTGAAGTGTCTCCCCTTAAAGGGGAACAGCTGCATGTAAACAAGATTTCACGGTTTTGATCCAGTGAAGTTAAAAAGTAGCATCTCTGGATAATTCAAGAAGAAGCCTGAGGGCCACCGAAAATCAGTCTGTGGGACAAATATGGCGTCCAGATGTTGAGGTTTGAACATCTGATTGTGTTACAGTAAAAAATCCTTTGCACAAACATTCATTCATCACAAAACCAGGTCCAGAAGAGTTCAATAAAGCATCACGTTGTCCCTGGAATAGTTACAAGAAACTACTCCCAAAACTTAAGGCAACGACTTTGTTTCACCCTCGCACTCCAAGTGGCGAGGACGCATTTTCAAAAGCTTGGGGGAAAATAAGGCGAAAGCGTCTCGTGGAGTCGCCCGGGTGTGAGAGCAAAGCCAGCTTTTAAATCTTAAATTGACTTTTGGAGAGGCAGAGGGATTTGAGGTTATAAATAGCGGATTGAGGATACTGGGGGAATAAAACGCTCCATTTGAGAAGCCGGGATTTGTGTCACAAATGTAATTACGGGTGTCCGGCTCACAGCCTGATAGAATTAAGCCTCGAGACTGAAAAAGAGGAGCGGCGGCTGAAAGTGTGTGGGCTGGAAAACAGAGGGAGGAGGAGGAGGCGGGAGGAGGGAGGAAGGTGTGAGGATCCTGCTGCTGGTGTTAGAGGAGATGGTACTATCTTTACTTTACATGAATGAAAAGTAGATAATCTTTAATGCATTGTCCCTTAAGGAGGATTCAGCTGCACATCAGGGACAGGTTTGTTTGGTGGAGGTTTGATTTTCTTCATTGTAAAAAGACCAAGAACCAGGTAAATGTAAAGCAAGGCAACACTTGTATATACATGACCTCATTGGCTGTTCTGTTTGGATATTCTGAAAGAATAGGCTTTATTTCCTCCATTTTAGAGTGCGGTAACAGAAGAAGAAGGAGTAGAAGGAGGAGGAGAAGGAGAAGAAGGAGAAAGAGAAGAAGGAGAAGGAGAAGAAAGAAGGAGAAAGAGAAAGAGGAGAAGGAGAAAGAAGAGAAGGAAGAGAATAAGAAAGATAAGGGGGAGGAGAAGAAGGAGGAGGAGGAGAAAGAGAAGAGAAAGAGGAGAAGGAGAAGAAAGAGAAAGAGAAGAAAGAGGAGAAGGAGAAAGAAGTAGAAGTAGAAGGAGAAAGAAGAGAAGGAAGAGAATAAGAAAGATAAGGGGGAGGAGAAGAAGGAGGAGGAGGAGAAAGAGAAGAGAAAGAGGAGAAGGAGAAGAAAGAGAAAGAGAAGAAAGAGGAGAAGGAGAAAGAAGTAGAAGTAGAAGGAGAAAGAAGAGAAGGAAGAGAATAAGAAAAAGAAGGAGGAGGAGAAGAAGGAGAAAGAGAAGAGAAATAAGAAAGAGGAGAAGGAGAAGAAGGAGAAAGAGATGGAGAAGGAGAAAGAAGGAGGAGAAGAAAGAAGGAAGAGAATAAGAAAGAGAAGGGGGAGGAGAAAGAAAAGAAGGAGAACGAAGGAGAAAGAGAAAGAGGCGAAGGCAGAGAATAAAAAAGAAGAAAGAGGAGGAGAAGGAGGAGAGCGAGGAGGAGAAAGAAGAAGGAGGAGAAAGAAAAAGAAGGAGGAGGAGAATTACTTATATAGCACCTTTCACAGACATATAGTCACAAAGCTCTTTACATGAGACAATTGTACATTCACTCCACACTCGGTGATGGTAAAAACTCCGTATGTAGCTTCAGTTTCCCCTGAGGGAGACTGACAGAAACACTGTCGCGACTGCACACGCCTGCGTCCCTCTGACCACCATCACTCACTCACACACATCATTCATCCAGGCCTATTGTACATGTTTTTAGTGGTAAGGGAAACCTACGCAGACACGTCGAGAACATGCAAACTCCTCACAGAAAAAACAAATCATCAAAATCAATGTTGGGGATAAAATATTGTATTTTCCACTCAAGTTTTTGTCGAACAAGCAGTCGATTTCCCTTCAAGACTGAAATTATGATCAAATAACATTCATTTTTAGACACAGTTAGTGTTTCCAGGCAGTTTCAAGATGGAAAATATTGAATAAAAGTTCCCTCCAGACTCACGACCCACCAGTAGAGAATCACTGTTTATCCTTGTATGACCAAGAGGGACGTTCTGACAAGACATTTTTAAAATACTGACACTACTCGCATTATAAGAGTACTTTAACAGGTATTTGAGCTCTTATTTGCGGAGTAATACTTCTCAAATATGAAATAATGGATTTACTTTTGCCTTGTCTGCAGAGAAAGAGAAAGAGAAAGGAGAAGGAGAAAGAGAAGAAAGAGAAAGAGAAAGAGAAAGAGGAGAAAGAGAAAGAGAAAGGAGAAAGAGAAAGAAGGAGAAAGAGAAGGAAAGAGAAAGAAGGAGATAGAGGAGAAGGAAAAAGAGGAGAAAGGAGAAGGAGAAGGAGGAGAAAGAGAAAGAGAAAAGAAGAGAAAGGAGATAGAAGAGAAGGAAAAAGGAGAAGATGAAAGAGAAAGAAGGAGAAAGAGGAGAAGGAGATAGAGGAGAAGGAGATAGAGGAGAAGGAAAAAGGAGAAGATGAAAGAGAAAGAAGGAGAAAGAGGAGAAGGAGATAGAGGAGAAGGAAAAAGAGCAAAAAGAGAAGGAGAAAGAGGAGATGGAAAAAGAGGAGAAAGAACGAGAAAGAGAAAGAGAAGGAGAAAGAAGGAGAAAGAGGAGAAGGAGAAAGAGGAGGAAAAAGAGAAAGAAGGAGAAAGGAGAAAGAGAAGGAGAAAGAGAAAGAAAGAGAAAGAAGGAGAAAGGAGAAAGAGAAGGAGAAAGAGAAAGAAAGAGAAAGAGGAGAAGGAGAAAGAAGGAGAAAGAGGAGAAAGAGAAGGAGAAAGAGAAGGAGAAAGAGGAGAAAGAAAAGGAGAAAGAGGAGAAGAAGAAAGAGAAGGAGAAAGAGGAGAAGGAGAAAGAGGAGAAAGAGAAGGAGAAAGAGAAGAAGGAGAAGGAGAAAGAGGAGGAGGAGAAAGAGGAGAAAGAGGAGAAAGAGAAGGAGAAAGCCTTGAGCCTGGAAAGTTGGCGCTTAAGCCTCTGAAGAGCAGAAACCTTTCGTCGGAGCCCGTGCCCTTGTGGCTTTGACATAAAAATCACAGCTCGGTCACGGGACGCGAATAATGAGCCCGTATTAGGATGGATGAGCGGACAGGCCGTGCCAATCCGCGCCGATCTGTGCCGATCTGTGCGCCGGCGGAGGGTGAAATCTCCCGTTTATCAGCGAGTTAAGCCCGCTGTGCTGCAGATGCTCCGCACTGATACGGGACGCACTCTGACAGGCAGGGCCAGCGCCCGTCACACGTCACGCAGACACTGAGGCCACAATCACAGCCATTTCAGAGGACGCAGGAGCAAATCTGTCTTTTTAGATTCCAGTCTTGAATGTTAAACTGGATAAATCATACGCCAAAGAGGTTAAAAGGGAATCGTTTGGGCATCAATATTTCATGTTTAATCTCTTAACGCCCACCTGAACCAAAGATTTTCTCCAGATTGACGTCAAATTAACAAGGATGAAAACGCAACAAAAAAGCGACGAAAATATGTCAGAAAAGCAATGAAAAAGTGATGAGAAAGCCACAAAGAAAACAACACAACAGTGACAAAAGGGTGCCAGAATATGTGGCAAAAACCCAACGACAACGTGACAAAAAAAAGAGGTTCAAGTTGAAATAATGTAAAGAAAAGACAATAAAGAGGCTGATTTTTGGAGTCCAAATGTTGGATTATGGACTGTAAAGAGCAGCCATGGTTCCTTCTATGACTATGATTAAATCCAGGACATGTTTACCTTTTTCAGCCCCGCCCACTTTTATGGTGATCTGATTAATGCACACTAAACTAAACTAGACTCCTTGGTAACACTTTATAATAACGTTACATGAAGTAATGCCTGAATGCATCATGAAATCATGCATTATTTCATATAGTTTCATGTTATTCATGCATGACTTCATGTAACCTTATTATAAAGTGTTACCGACTTTTTTTGGGGAATGGTGCAGTTCTACAAATAGGGATGCACTGATTGGATAGTAGTATCAGATATAGAAGCCGATAAAAGAAAAAATACAGTATTAGCCAACGATTCCAAATATCCGATACGAGTTTTGGCTCTCACAACTTTCACATTGAAGCGAATATGGACATGCTGTACCATTTCGAAGGGCAGAACCTGGAGAATTCAATCACTGAGCTAGTTTTAACCTCCGCAAACGCCACTACTAGCAACAGTATGCTAGTGCTAGCAGTAACTAATCAGAGCAGGGACAGATGCTATGATCGGATCACCTAAAGCAGGGGCGAAATCAGCTCCTACAGTGGGTCGCGGGCCACGTACAAATAACATAAACAAGATATTGAGAAAACATTTTTCAAAAACTTAATAATGAGCTGTGTTGGTTTGGTCAAATGACTGTAGCCTAATAAACAAGCCATGGCCGGATTAAATCATCTCGCGGGCCGGATGTGGCCCGTGGCCTTGTGTTTGACACACGTAACCTAAAGTAATAGAATGACACTGCCAGAACGGCCAAGTATTTGTATTTCAGTTTATGAAACGCTGTTGAAGGTAAAACATTTTAGTTAAGTTGTAATAATCAGATCACTTTATGTCAGTTGTTAATATAAGTGCAATCTCATTTAGCCAAGAAGAAAAGTCCAGTGATACTTGATCAACCTCTTAACCCCCACCTGAACAGAGCACATTTTTTCCAGTTTGGCTTTACCCAAATCTAAAAGCTTCTTTAAAAAGTGACAAAATAGTGAAATAAATTGTGAGGAAAACGCAATAAAAAAAGCCACAAGAAGCAAAAAAAGAGAAACAAAAAAGTGTCAAAAATTAGATGAAAAAGAATGTGACAAAAGCGATGAACGCGAGGAAAAAGCTCCGTTAAGATCATTTTTGCAGGTCTTTCAAATGTGCCGTTGTTTGCAGTGGCCTGGAGGCGGCAAGCTCCGGTTGAGAAGCTTTTAAGTAAATACACTCATTTAAAGCTCATCACTAGATATCCAGTTGATGATAATTGCTATTTAACATCTTGTTTGCAAGAAAAGAAAAGGATTTATTGACCTTACACTTTGAAAGCCTCTTGGTATCGGTTAATATCGGATATCGGCGAATACTCAAACCCACAGTATCGGGATCGGAAGCAAAAAAGCTGGAGCTACAATGTCTTTGCATCCAAAACTGCCAAATCGATTCAAGGAAAGTCTAAATAAGAGGCAGAATTACAAAGAAAGACCATCAACAGCATCCAGCACTGATTACAGGGAAAGCTCTGCTAAAAAGGCTCATAACTCCAAAGTCAAAACAGTATTTTACCTCCTGATTGACAAGTTATTTGATAATCGCCGGCGAGTCTGCGGCCCCATAACAGCAGCAGAATGTACAAAACAGGAGAGCCGGGGGAATGAAAGCGCGCATTGTTTGACGAAAAACAATGTGTCGGCGGTGAACGCGCTCGCCCGTGGCCACGTATCACAGAAGAGATGATTTTATAGCAGGTGTAACAGTAAAAGTGTCATCTCTGTGTTGTGGATTCACCGACGCCGCTCGCCTCCAACGCCGCCTCGGGCTCGTGCGGCGACGGGCCGGATGAGGACACGCCGGGCTCAGGGAAGGGATTACTTTACTTAGCTCAAAGTTACAGACGGAGTATAGGTGTCGGGCTGCGCGAGATGAGGAAAAGAGCTAGTTTTCTGCCTTGCGATGATTAGTTATGGGGAAAACTACTGAAAAAGGATGTATTAACCGCCATTTTCAAGCAATATGGGAAAGAAAAAGGATCTCTCTGCTGATGGAAAGCGTGAAATAGTTGAATGCCTTGGTCTAGGTATGAAAACCTTCGATATGTCATGAAAGATTAAGCGTAATCATTGGGTTTGCGCAGATAAAGGCACAATGAGGAACGGTTTCTGCCAGACAAACACATTAGATTAAGAGAACAGCTGCTACAAAGCTGCTGGTGCCTCTGGAGTCTCCCGAACATCAACCCTCCATTGCAGATCTGGGGAAATAACGGCCTGCGGGAGATGATTGAGAAAAATATTACCAAAATGCTCAGTCCAGCCACTAGAGGGCTGCTTAAATAAAAATAAAAGGAAAGAATTCCACCCGTGTCCAGCAGAGGGCACTGACATAATGAGAGATCAGGATATAAACAACACATTGGCTACAGTCCTGTCAGGCTCATTATTTTTCATTCATTGAAAAAGGTTTCCTTAATCAAAACATATTTTTATTTAGGAGCTTTTGTTAATGGACGATACGCTCCCCATGTATGTTTAGGCCCCCGGGGAAATCTACTTGGAGGCCCCTGATATCGCTTCACTTCCCAGAAACTCTGAAGGAAGGACAGAGGTGCTTTCAGTGCGATGGGAGAAGAGTATATTAAGTTGAACAAGCTAAGTAAGGGATAATGTATAGAACGCTGGTCATTATCGGGAAAATAAGCACCGACAGGGCGAACCGGTCTTGTTTCGCCCTGAAGGTGCTTATTTTCCCGATAATGACCAGCGTTCTATACATTCTCCCGCTTATTATACGGCCATTTGCCAACTGAACACACAACATAAACTTCGTACACTTTTATGAAGGTCGAAAGGTTTATTTAAAGACTTCTGCGAGAAATAGTTCCCAAAAGTTTGCGCGTTGCTCTGCAACGTTTTGCTAGGCTAGAAGCAGCAAGGCTAGCAGCTAGCCTAGCTACTTAGTTGAAGGTGCAGTTGGAGGAATGGTGGTGAATCTCTGGGTAAGTTCAAATTCAGACTCACGTTAACTTCACGAGCGATTCCCCGACTTCTCTCTCAGTGACGGGACAGATAGTGTCGCTACTACGTACGCGCGGAGTGATATGAAAGCACCAACTCTGTTGCCATTGGCAGCGTCATTATTTTTCTCAGAGGTCCTTTATCAGAAAATAATGACCGGTAGAACGTTGGGAAATCCCATTCAAATCAACGAAGCTTCTTCTTACGTTGTGAAGAGCCGTATAATAAATAACGATAAACGTCCTTGGCTTGATATGGCTAAATATTCTCAGAAAATAATAGTCCACCTAAATACCAGTATCAAATATTCAAAATACACAATTACCAGAAACTCACACGTTTATTGGATGTACAGTGTAATGCTAGGCTAAAATATAGATGAAAGTACTATGCATTGGCTTTGTTAAATGCATAAATCTCAGTCAGAAGGACGACCTCAGTGATTTTGTGATATATTCTGGCTAAACAACAACAGTGCGGCGATACAGCGCAGCCATGTCATCACATCTGCATAATCCCCAGTGCCTCCCTCACAGCCGCCGCCTCCTCCACGCGCCGCCGCTCCCTCTACACGGATTGAACTTGACTTCCCTGTCGTCACGCTGCCAGGCTCTCAGCGTGTGGCCCGCACGTACAAGCACCCACCCCCCCACGCTCCTCTGCACGCCCCCGCGGTACTCCTGCCCCCCCACGGAGAAACAGCAGGCCTTAACATTCACCCATCAACTCCGCTACACACTACGAACTCCGCGGGAAGAAGAGGAGCTGCACGGGAGGAACGCGATGAATGGAGGCATTAGTAAACGTCCCACTTATTCCAAGACAGTCCAAACCCGCTTCATAAAATGTCTTAATTCATGGACAAAATGAAAAGAATGACTCTACTCCAGGTATCCAGGGCACAAGGCTCTGCGGTGGGGAGAAGGAAAGATCAAGGGTTGCCATAGGTTACCGACAATTCCCGCCTACCTCGCCATATACGACGCTGGAGGGGGTGAAGGAGAGAGGACACGAGGAGGCGAGGAAGGAGAGACCAAAGGGAGCAAACAAGGAGACGCCGGAGAGACGAGAGATGCAACGTTTCAAAGGCCCAAATACAATAAAGTAAAGTAGTGAGATTCGAGATTTCAAGTCGTGGTAGATACAATTATGAAGATGTAGCAGGAGGAAGAGGAGGAGCATTAGTATTTGCAGTAGTAAGGGTAGTAGCAGTACGTTTATTTTCCCATTTTTATAAGATATAACCACATAGACCTAAATTGAAATATTTTATGACCCAGCTTTGTGTATTCCATGTCAAAATGCAGTAGTTTCTGGCATTTATCATTACGCTATCGAGAACTGGGTACACTATTTGTATGGTATCGGTAGAATACATTAAGAAACAATAGGTATCGGGGGAAAAAACTGGTGTTGAAAACTGCTATAGGAAAAATATATTTCTTAAGGCGAGACTGCAGGTGAATAGGGAAAAAAATATATGTAGAGATATCAATTTGAAACATCACAGATATAAATATGAGAAAAAATGTATTGCATTTTTTCTGTCATTTTATGTTTTCACATAAAAATAAGGCATTTTGAGCATTAAAATGGCCAAAATTGCCTATATTTTGGGCAACGAAATCACAATAATGAATTGAGCCAGATTAAATGTTATGGTTTTATTTTATTGACATATTAGTAACTAAGATTTTTTCAGAGGGGATTTTGGATATTTTGTTTTTTCAATAAACTAATCATCAGTGAACAAATCTGTAAAAACTCAAATTCCGCCTGTTTTTTGGGTTTCAAAGCTGAATAAATCAGGCTAGGAATTAGATATTAAAAAATCCCTCTGAAAAAACCTTCAAAATATTGTTATGTCTCAGACTGTAAAGTTTGGAGTCTGTGGGAGCTTCTATAAGGGCTCAGGCTCTGCCCGAGTGCGGCTTCTCTCATTCAGAGAAAACCAGCCCTGAAGTTTTGTAGCGAGTGCTCATGCTCGGCCCGTTCTTCCACTTTTCCGCTCCAGCGTCTCGTAGGAGGAAAAACACCATATTTGGGTGAAAGCGTCATCACGGGGCCCCTTAGCAGGACACGTGGATGTCAAATCTGTCAATATTTATGAATGAAAACCCGCGGGAAAGACGGCGTTTATACGCTAAAATAAACATCATGCGGGTGAGTTTTGTCATTTTTATATCTGACATGAAAACTAAGATGTAAAGGGAGGAAAATAGATAAAAATCTCCACTTCGACCACTGCGCGGAAAATCAATACTTTCACCTAAAGTGTCTCGCCTTAAAACCGCACTGAAGAAAGTAGGTAGTGTCAGCTCAAATAAAAGATAAGATGTTCTGTTTTATGGTCATGGTTGGGGAGCAGCCAAAATATGTATTCAATTAAGAGTAGTAAAGCAAAACGTTGTGTATAATACTTGAAAAAGTTACTTAAAGGTGCACTATTTGAACTTTTGAAGTGAAAAAAAAATCTTGATTTGTGTATATTTGACCATGTAGGGCAGGGATAGGCAAGTTTGCATTGTGGAGGGCCGACTTTAATAACTGTCAAAACACCAAGGGCCGAACGTCACCATTTTATCCTTTTTTCCTGCAAATGCCAATGCTTTACATTAGTGGTTCTCAAGTCATGGCTTTGGGGCCCACCATTAGACAAGGGTGACGAGCTGCAACCCAAAAAAAACTGTAAATTGTCATATTGTGGTCATACCGCCTTTGCGATGCCCAATCCCGTCAGACCTTGGAAGCTAAGCAGGGAAGGGCCTGGTCGGTACTTGGATGGGAGACCGTTTAGTAACACCAGGAAGCCAAACGAATGTAGTGAGTGAGTGAGTGATTGGTGGTCGGAGGGGCCGATGGCGCAGACTGGTTGCCTCGCTTCTGTCAGTCTACCCCAGGGCAGCTGTGGCTACAATAGTAGCTTACCACCACCGGGTATGGAATGAATGCATAATGCAATGTAAAACGTCTTTGAGTGTCCAGAAAAGCGCTATATAAAACCAATAAATTATTATTATATATCGTCTAAAAACAAAAAACAACCCAATACCATTCATTTTAACTGATTCCATGCAGATTACAATGATGTAGTGACTATAAGACTTCATGAGTGCAGCCTGGCACCTTTGCTTTCCTTCATTATGGCGTCTGTGATGCTCCAGAATCAATTGTTTTGGTGTTTCTGGACAGTTTCTAGTACAAACCTGTTAAAAAAGCAGATCCTGGAGGGTCATTAAGGCCACTGTGAGGGAAAGGAAAGGCGCCAGGCTGCCCCCATGAAGTCACTTAGTCACTACAAGCTCAAATATACACAATTTATTTATTTATTTTCACTTCAAAGGTTGCATAGATAAAATTATGAAGATGTAGCATAAGTATTTGCAGTAGTAAGGGTAGTAGCAGTACGTTTATTTTCTCTTTTTCATAAGGTATTAACAAACAGACCCAAATTTGGCTCGTTTTTTTATGTATTCAATGTGAAAATGCTGTCGCTTCTCACAAAGTTCTGCCAATTCTGCCATTTATCATTACATTGTCGAGAATTGGGGTAAAGAAATTAGTCTGGTTTCAGTAAAATACATGAAGAAACAATAGGTAGTTTGGCAATGGCAGCGGATACGAAAGTAAAGGAAGCTCTTCAATCTGTTCTGGCTCGGCTCCAAAATATCCAGAAATTAAAACTGAAGCCTTGGAATGTGCAAGGAATAAACCCAAGAGTTATGATAGAGTCATGATAGAGTTATGATAGAGTTATGATAGAGTTATGATAGAGTTATGATAGAGCTATGATAGAGTCATGATAGCTGCTTCACTCAAATCAGATCCAATCGCTTTAAAGGAGTTCACCCCTCCCACCTGATAACGGAGCTCAATTGTGAAGGTCCAGACCCTCTGTACGAAACGCAATGAGTACGAGGGTCTGGCAAAACAAGGATAGTACGAACCCATAAAAACAACTGATCCTGGAGAGTCATAAAAGCCACTGTGAGGGCGACTACAAGGTCAAATATACACAAATATTAAGATTTTTGTGTGTTTTTTTCACTTCAAAAGTTGCATAGTGCACCTTTAAGCGCATGTACTTGAGTTAATACTGAGTACTTCCTGCTTCTGCCCACGCGCCACTGAAAACTTTCTCCTGACACATTTCTGGGTTGAGAATCACTGGGTAAACGTGTATCACAAATGAATATAGATATGACTAAGAATATCCACTTTTTTCCTTCAAATAGAGCAACACAGTTCTGTCTGCAGTTTCCAGTATTATATTAATATCTTGCTTTCCTCACTCCGAGGCTTTAATCCAGCGCAGGTGAAGTCCAATTACCAAACGGCCTCTGAAATCCCCTCGGTTTAGGAAAGAGATCCATCTACAGGCAGGTCTCCACACGGGCCGCCCAGAAGCCCATATTCATCCATACATTTAACAAACCAGGGCAGAAAACACACTTTAAGATCTAAACAGATACTTCCCTGCCTCAGTCGAAAGCATATATCTGGATTACATTGTTGTTCTCTCAGTGTAATTGACCTTTTCATTCCTGTATTGAACAATCAGAGCGTGGAAAAGCTTAAGCTGTGGCTCCTGGTGTCACCTTTATAAAGCCGCTCTTTCCTCTACAGGTGAAATGTGAGGTTTTACAGCGAAGGGCACGGACAGTTTTACGAGCTTCCTGAACAACGGCGCGAGGCGTTTATGGGCCTGTCCACGGATCGGAAAAGAGAGATTGCGTTACATGTGAGAGTAAAGATAAAACTGCTTTGTGGGATGGAGGGGGTTTGAAGAGTGAAAAAGACAGACACTGTGCCAAAAAAATAAGTTTATAAAATTATGAAATGAGTCAACTTATTCAAGACTCAAGATTTTTTATTTTGTCAAACCATGTGAATGATTTGAAAATATGTTTCTCTCATAGTTGATTGTGAAGCGGGGGGAGGGCGAAGAGGGGTCAAAAACTTGTGAAAAGCCAAGATCCGGACATTTTAAATATATTATAAAGCCGACACTTCTCTCCCTCTTTGACAAACGACTGAGAAACATCCTGTTAAAGTCTTCAATCTGAGAACCAGGCTGTTTAAATGCACACGATAATGAGAGATCGAGAACACGCCGTGTTTCAAAACCTGTCAACGATGATGTTGTTGAAAATTGACTTGAAACTGAGATATTTAGGCCTTTCCCTCTTCACATAACGTTAGTGTCTGTCCAGAGAGGAGAGAGGAGTTAATCAGGAAGGAGAGTGTTTCATAAAACCCCCGGTCATCTCCGAATCTAGAAAAAATCTGTGATTTTTTATCTAAACTAGCCTCTGTTTAAGATTGGATTTCTCAGGAACCTGCTTCACCTACGGAGAGCTCAGAGTCTCACCTTTCAAACGAGCTATAACATGTGTCCATAGCTACAGCATAACATGCTACTGAACAAGCTGGTCAGGAGGGCCAGCTCCGTCCTGGGCTGCCCCCTGGACTCTGTGGAGGAGGTGAGGGACAGGAGGGTCTTAGCCAAGCTCACCTCCATCATGGACAACACCTCCCACCCACTGCACGGGACTGTAGAAGAGCTGAGCAGCTCTCTCAGTGGCAGACTGAGACACCCTCAGTGCAGGACGGAGCGCTACCGCAAAGCCTTCATCCCCACTGCTGTCAGACTGTACAATAAGACTGTAAAGTAACATGTGCAGTAATCTCTACATCAGCTGCACTCTATTCCTTGTACCAGCATCACTTATTGACATCCTGCACTAGGACTGTAACTTTACACCCCGACATTTTACTTATATGACCTGTTCTAGTTTTTATCCTATTTTTATTGTTGCTGCTCACCTATTGTTGTATTTCTGCTGCTTGTTGTACATGGGATACCTTTTATTCTATTTTACTGGTTGCACATGTTCCTGTCTGTTTTTGCATAACACTGAGTGATCTTCTTGAACGCCGACTGTAACAAGTGAATTTCTCCATTATGAGATCAATAAAGGATTATCTTATCTCTTACAAATATCATGATTGGCACCCTACAGCTAAAGCCCAAAAACACTGTGGCCTCAATGTGTTAATAACAATTTCAGTGTTTCCCACAGAATTCTCCTTAGACTATGAGGGCAAATGCAGTTTGTGTAATACCTCACTTGAAAGCTAAGACCTACAGAACTCATATAAATGTATCTTTTCCCTCATGTTGTCTTTGTTGGGTTTTCATCACAAATTATCCACATTTTCATCGCTTTTTGTCACATTTTTGTAATTCTTCCGGTATGTATATTTGACACTTTTTCATCACGTTTTGTATCTTGACATTTTTTCCAAGAAGCTTTCAGATTTGGAGGAAATGTGCTCGGCTCAGGCGGGGGTTAAGAGGTTTTTAAAAGGAAGCTGCTCTGTTGTTTTGGTAATTTATGGAATGAATTGACCGTATTGTTCTGTTCTATGGTTGTATATATCAAATAAAGTATTCTCTTAAACCAAGCATCTCACCGATAAGCCCTGGCAGACATTTTGAAGGTGTGATTTTCCTGCATTACACCTGTTATACGTGGAAAATGATGAACGAGAGCTCATTACGCAAGTCCATACAGCAACATATATATTAGGCAAATACACCATGTGAATAACAGCTTTTCTCTGTCTCCGTTCTGACCTAAAAGACCCCAAACTTTGGACTCCTGCCCGACACCTGCCGTGATTTAACACCCAAGCCATGCGAATTATCATATCCATGGCGCTTATGTTTGTACAGTAGCAAAGTGATCCGTCAAAGGCCTCTTCTCATCCATCAACAGCACGTTCTGAATTAGCATGAGAATACATCTGCGTAACCCTCCAAACAGCTGAGAGAGATTAAATAATACAACTCCATCAATACAGAGAGAATAATGAGCATGAAATAAAGATATAGCATTAGTGTGACTGTCTTTTGTGGGAATATCATGAGAAATAAGGTAACGTCCGCTCAATCTCGTCAAAAACAAACTTATAGTCTCACAATTTCAGTATATAAGGGGAGACTAGGGTCACTTTCTGCTTTGGTTATTGTCTAAAAACTCCATAATACAGATGTAAAATGATGCTATTTACACTTTGGGATGTTTTCTATTTGTTTGCATCAATATGGTTTTAACCTCTTAACCCCCGCCTGAACCAAGAGTATTTTCTCCGGTTCAGCTTTACCCAAAACAAAAAGGTTACAGCCTATAGCCCAGAGTAACGCCTCTTTTGAAAGACCTACAAAACTGATCTAGAAGGATCTTTTTCCTCGCATTGTTGCCGCTTTACCGTCACTTTTTTCACATTTTGTTTCATTGCGTTTTTGCCACATATTTTTGTGAATTTTTCATCATTTTTGTCCGATTTTTGGTCACTTTTTTATCCGATTTTTATAATTTTTTTGTCAGATTTTTTTTTTTACTTTTTATAATGTTTTTGTGGCTTTTTTGTCCTGTTTTTGTCCATTTTTCATCCTCATTTTCTTCTTGTTTTTTGTCGCTATTTTGACAAAGTATTTTCAAGAAGCTTTTAGATTTGGTTTAAGTCGAACAGGAGAAAATGTGCTCAGCTCAGGTGGGAGTTAAGAGGTTAAAGATATTGCTCTGGCTCATTTTACTCAAGGAGCGGCGGAAGTTGAACCAGATTTAAAGTAGCACTAAGTAACTTGTTTACCCTAATAATTCATTTCCGTAGTCTCTGTGGGGGTTATACAAGTATTAATGGGATGATTGGGGGGTCTTTCATCTCCCCCTGGTGTCTCTGACCAGAAAACTATGATTCCAACTTCCCTGCTTCGACCCGGAGACCCAATACACACTAATGCAATCATGATGAAGAAGCTAACAGGCTAACGGGCAAAGCTAACAGCGGGCTAGCACCGCTTAAACAGTATTTACAGCTGTAAGGATTATAATGAAATCTGAACAAACCTCTGACTCGTGCTTTGCTCACACGCTACAGAACAAGAAGACCATGTCACTGAGATGAGCTGATAGACAATTGTCCACACCATCATCATTCTGAACATAACGTGAAGTACATATAATATACAAACACATAGACACAAACAACTGACTCACAGATAGGCCTCACCCTCTCTACACAGAGAAGTGCAAGACTAGGATAAAAGGGGACTGTCAACGGAGATCTGGACTTCACTTCTTCTCTTTCTCTGAAGTCACCAGCTGGTTACACTGCTTTGTAACTAGGAACAATGGCAATAAAAGCCTTATCTTTGAGACAACTTCTATCTCCAGTGTATGCTTTGGCTATTTCCAAAAAACTGTTCTCGCGTGATACAAAAGAACCAGATCCCAACACAGCCAAGTCTGAGTGGAAAAAAAACAAGAATAAAACCCACTTGGAATCAGACAAATAATTGTTTTTCACTTGAAATGACACAAAAATGATCTGAATTAAGGGAATAACTAATAACTACTACTAGAAGTTTTGTCAATAATCAGAAAGCATGACCGTTTAAATGACATAAAAGTTGCTGAGGAAAGAGTCGACTGCTCTTTAATATTACGCAAGACAAAGTTTACCAGCTGTTAATAACTCGTTTTTAATGAGAGACAAAGACATGTGCACATGCGCGTTGATACTGTCAGTGCAGCTTGACAAAGAAGTGCATCTCGACGTTACACCGGATTTGGGCCCCGGGCCTGACGTTGCCTACTCCTGCTATATATCGTATGACAGTATGAAAGCTCATATGAAAGCTATGAACAACAAAAGTCATGTAAACTGATCTCTTTCCTTGCATTGTTGTGACTTTTGTTTCTTTTTTTTTTTTTTTTTGGCTATTCCGTTGCAATTTCATCACTTTTCTATGACTCTTAAGTTGCTTTTTTGATTTTTTCCTCCCTTTTTTTTTTGGTCAGGCAGTGTAGGTCGTCCTTCTGTGTCTATAATCTTTTATTTCCATATGCTAATTACTCATTAACTCATTACCCAGTATCAATACATGAAAAAGTAGCCATTCGGTATCGGTAAAGCGATTGCCTCTAAACTAAACCAGGTCTAAAGGACACAAAGAAGATCCATTCACCTTCTACATACAGCAGTACATTGAATAAAATCACACAGTTCAGATCAATCCTTCCTTCTGACCCGCCCACTCTGAGGAAAAGTCCCGTGGTCGTAATGTTATGGCTCATCCTTATTGCTTACATTTCAGCGGTTTTAGCCACATCTTTTAGCTACATTTACAGCAGCCCATAATTCATGTTCATTGCACATATAGGAATTGGATCCATTAAGAGGGGCTTGTATGACTCACCCTGAGCTCATTTTCCCCTGTGACCTGTTCTTCGAGGTATTATTACTGCGTGTGCGGAGAGAATACCACTCTGCTTTGCCTTTATGTTACTAGTACGAGGGACAGGCTTTTATGTGGATATGTCATATTGAAAAACACTGAAAAATTTAAAAGGAAAACATATGGATTAGAGGAGAATGGAGCCATTGGTCATTTTGTTTGGTATAAAACAGTGGTTCCCAACCTTTTTTCTTTGAACACCCCCCCATACAAAAAACTGTAGCTCCCACAAATGCATTAGGGCTGTCACGGTATGATTTTTTTTTCAAAAACAAGACGGTAATTATTATTGTATATAACATTTTTACCGGGGTTTACCGCTACACCGGTAACCGTGACATCCCTAAAATGCATCAAAACATGAAAAATAATTGCTATAACGCATTCATTTCAAACAAATAAACTGAAATTGTGGTGCTAAAAGCACCTGCAGTCCTTTCTCAGTCATATTTGATGATTTTAGACCATTTATTTTGCTCTAATAATATCATTTATGACCTTTACCCTCTGACCAGGCAAAGCTCTGCCCCCCCCAGTTAGTAAGTGAGTAAGTGCTTTTTTATTTGTCATTGTACAAGTGTACAACGAAATTGCGTTCAGGTGTTAGTCCTGAGCCGCTGCGACTGAGCCGCAATGTGGAAGAGAAACCACAAATGCAGCTCACAGGAAACGGCAAAAATTGCAGCTGTACCAGGAGAGAGGGCGGTTGCTGCTTGTTTAGGGAGCTCCATAAGAAACAATGAACATCCGTCACTTTTGCTGCTGCTCAGACACTCACCCTGGACGAGAAAGGTGAGGTGTCTTGCCCAAGTGCACAAACAGCCCTCAGCTTTCTACTAGGGATGCACCGATACCACTTTTTCTAAAACTGATACGAGTACGAGTACTTTGATTTAAGTACTCGCCGATACCGAATACCGATACGAGCACAAGGCATTTTCTTCAACATTATTACTTTTTTCACAGCAGATTGGTTTGTAATTAGTTAATTCACTCATGTACATTTCCTTAAGTAAAGTAGGCGACACCTTTAAGAGCAGTTATATTAGAGTTGTGCTGATGCCATTTATTTATTTTTTTCATTCAATATCATTTTTAATTTTTATTGCTCCTCAATGCCTGAGCTTTATTCATGTATATATTTTTATTTAACAATAGTATTGAGATGTTACTTAAATGGTCTCTTTTCGTCTTTACTTCAGCTCCTGTAGATTTTCTCGTGTGTTTGTAGTAACTTAGCGAGAAGCTACAGCGTTTTCATTGTTCTGCTGCAGCTCATTTTCCCTCAATATAAACATGCTGTATGTCTTTAATTTGGATTTTCTGAGGACTTTTTAGTCGCTGGGTTAGTTTTTCAGAAGAATAAACCCCTGGGCATAAAACGGCGTCAGAATGGCCAAAACTGTTAGCCACGAGTTAGCAACGTTAGCCTGTATGTTGTAAACACTGCAGACGCTGCAGCTCTAACAACATTAAGCTCTGGTTAAATCCAGCTCAGACTCTGGTTTAGAGAGCGCAGTCTGTAATAAAGTCAGCTCTATGTGGATTATTGTATTTACACTAAACAATTCTCCAGTTTGTTGCTTCTTCTCTCCTCAGCTGAGAGCTGCGCCTCGTAGCTGCGCCGGCCGCACGTCAAATGGTATTGGTTTCTGGTATCGGGACCTCATGAATGAGTACGAGTATGTGGTATCGGTGCATCCCTACTTCCTCCTGGGTAAAAGTTGCAAACAAAAGTGTTGGAGAACGGCTAAAAATAGGCCCATCTTCACGGCGGAGCGCGCTGAATGGAAAAGTTAAGATTACAAGAAGTGGAAGTGTGCGCCAGCAAACGTGACGGAGATAAAAGAAGGAAGCCAAGAGGTTTTTAGCCAGATTAAAGCCAGCGGCCTCTTAAGACCATCCCCGTAATGAAATATGTCAAAGCCCATAAAGAAAGACTGAGGCCATTTAGGAGCACGGGGAGGAGGAAGGAGGGGGGGGGGGGGAGGAGATGGGGCAAAACGCACTGTGTCAGCAAAAGTGCTCCGCCCGCCCCAGCCCTGTCGATACGCATTAGAGGAGACGTCCAGAAGCAGAAAGAGGAGGGAAAACAAGACACACACGGGACGAATGAAAGCTTTGTTCATTATAAAGGCGTTTGAGAGGAAGGGTGGGGGGGGGGACAGTGGGAGGGGGCAGCGCATGGACATGTCTTATTGTAAAGGCTGATCGATCGTGTTTTGTATTCACCGCCATCGCGCCACCGTCCTCGGTTTCCCCCGGCTGCGTTTAGGAAATAAAATGACACCGCTGTAGTTTTGAAGAGAGAGGGGTTTGTGGAGCGTTTACGGTGGAGAGATCAGGCTTTTGACTTATTCAGAGGTGGACAAAGTGCTTTCCTGGTAGATGATGAATAGTCAAATATACTGTATATCATAATGGGAGTCGGAGCAATGGGAGAGACACAGATTTGGAAGAGAAAATGCTTTCCCTGATCATTATTTGGAAGTGCCTGGATTCACAAACCTCCCATATTCATCTCATGGTTGAAAGAGGTCAAGTAGAGGGTCGAAATGTGGGGATTTTACAATATCTAGCCTGAAAAAAGCCTGCATCTCTGGTACTGAAAGTGATGGACTTCCTTGCATTGGAACACAAGCTTCACCAACTAAATCTCAGTCAGTGTTGGGGAGTAACTAAATACATGTATTGAGAATACGTATTTAAAAAACTAATTTGAGTAACTGTGTTCTGGTAAAGCTACACTTTCATTTGAGTGTATTTAGAATTACAGTTACTTTCCAAATATCAAGGGAAAACGACCCAGTATCAGTCATTACATTCTAGCTCCATGTTACACAACATTATAAAGAAAGAACTTTTAATGCGGACCTGTTTTTCCTCCTAATATAAAACAAAGATTTAAAACGACTTATGCCACAGTTTATTCACCTGATTCCGCCCCGCCCCCTCCCCCGGCACTTCTGTTGTACAGACACTTCTTATTCTCCGTTCAAATCTGATGTTTAGTCGATTGATTTGTGTAAAATGTCCGATGTTCCTTTGCACCAACATGTCGACACTGCAGCGTTTCTCTGTGCGGTCTGAAAACGGCTTTGTTTTCATGTAGTGACTGATTTTATCTGGACTTCCATGGGACTTCTCCAGTCCCATGTTAACACATAGGAGAAAAGGGGCCAAGAGTTAGAGTTCCTAATTAATGGTAAGGGAGTTCAACAGGTGTTTCAATAATCATAGTCTTTATTTTTGTAACCATACACCATATTTATAAATAAATTGACCTTTATTTAACCGGGAAAGTCCCACTGAGACTAAAAAATCTCTTTTTTCAGGGGAGTCCTGACCCTAGAGGGGTAACTATTGTACATGTTTTAGTGGTAGGGGAAACCGGAGTACCCGGAGAAAACCTACACGGGGAGAACATGCAAACTCCACACAGAAAGGCCAGGTGGGAATCGAACCCGGGACCTTCCAGCTGTGAGAGGTGAGCGCTAACCGCTGCGCCACCTGTGAACGTATTCTAAAAGTATTCAGAATATATGTGTGTGTGATCGTCGCGCTAAATGCCGTGGCTAGCAACAGCATGCTAATGCTAACGGTAGCTAATCAAAGCTGGGACAGAAACTATGATTGAATCACCAAAATAAAATCGGCCTCTGCTGGAGTGGCCAAATGTTTTTTACAGGATTATAGATCAGACATTTGGAAAAATCGGCCAAGAATATCGGTCAAAAATATCGGCCGAGCACATCATTATCAGCCTTAGAAAAAGCCATTGCAGAGACATTAACAATAACCCAAGAACATGTGATTATTCACTAAGCCAATCCCCATAGGAAATGAAAGGAAACAAAGCAAGTTCAGTGAAGCCGTCTGGAGATTTTAATTAGCTCTCACAAGCACAATGGGGAATAGGAAATACTGACAAGCTTTCAATTTCAGCTAACGACGTGCCCGATCCATGGCACCATCATGAACACGCCTTTGAAAATGCTGCTAAATCTAATCATCAAGCAAAAAGTCAAAAGGATTATCCTCCAGGTTTGAGTTTGGGACAAGAAAACTGTTGTAACAATGTTTAAGGCTCCAAATGAGTAGATTTTTCCCGATATGGCCACTTTAAAGCCTTACTATTGAACACTGGTGACAGGAAAGCAGCTGATGTGAGCTCTTTGCAGGACTCCAGGTCACTTCATTAGTATTCTGCAGACTGCACTGCGCCGCACAGAGGAGCAGGTGGTTTTAAAACATCCACCGCGTTTGTTCACACATAAAAGAAACGCTCCGGTCGTGAACAGTTTCTTAAAACGAGGCACACTTTTCTCAAGCTGTGGGAGGAGTCTGACTGAGGAGGTGAGATTCAGTCCTGGGTTTGGTTTGGGAACAGTTTAAACTAAATTAAAATCCGCACCGGCATGTGATTCAGCGACATAGCGAAATGTAATCAATCCATTTTAGCTTTCAGGAATAAGCACAAAACCACTCACCTTTCTGGGGTCTGACCAGCGATCTGATGTTGCCCTCATCCGCCACTGGAAGACACAAAAAATACGAGGTTTATTTAAGTGCGGCATCTAAATAAAGTACATGTGAATACAGTAAATGAATGAATATGTACTGCCATTGGCTCGATATGGGTTTTTCTAAGACAGATACCGATTTTTGGGCTGATATTTTGAGCTGATTTTTAAAAATGTCTTGTCTATAAACTTGTATATGACACTTTTAAACTCTAAAATCATGTAAGTGTTGAACTGTGGCAGCAGGGGGCGCTTTACTCAGAGCACAGGGCTGATTTATTCCTTAAAGAGAATGTGCGTAGGAAAAAAAACAATTAAAAAAGTGCAATTTGTTGCGTCACAAACAACTATGGGAAATTAGGGATTTTTTCTTTAAAAATCACTAATGCATCTAAATAATGTGGGTAAGTAATAACCCTTTACACTTTCATTAGCCCATAGCTTATACATTATTGTTTTTTATGCTAGTTAGACACTCAAGAAAGAATTCAATATTCAACACCCGGCCAAAACTCTAATCAATAAAGATTATTCAGAAATACGTTGACGACATTGAAAGTGCAATGCCGACACATTTCACAACTTCCAGGGAGCGATAGTGTCACAGTAAATCACAAACAGGGACCAAACTAATTGTACTCCACTGCTGGGAAATAAATATTCTGTCTGGCGGCAGGTAAACAGTAAACACGCATTTATAACCTGAAGAATGTGTAATTTTAACAATAATAACGTGTCCGGCAGAAAGAGGAAATGAAAAAGTGAGGAGTGACTGAGGAGAGCGGGGGTATTTTAGCCGACAATAGGAAAAACCAATACAAGAGAGCACTATCTAATCTAGGTAGAGAGGGGGGGAACGCAATGCATCATGGGAAACAGTAATAGGTTTTTATTACGCTGCAATTTCTCTTAAATAACTCTTTACACTTTTCACGAGGTCAGTTTTCCTCGAGGACGGAGGAGGGGAAGGAGAAGGGAAAATGGCGGCGGCTTCAGGAGGCGAGACGCTGAAGGTGAATGGGAGAAAAAAAATCAAATTAAAAGATATCACTTCGAAACTTCTGCTGTGGGTCACTGACATGAATACGAGAGAGGAAATGTATTACAAGTTTTCATTTATTTTGAGTTTTGATGCAAAAATAAGGCATTTTGTGTGTTTTTTTCAATGACCATAGATAAATAATGGGATTTGTGGATCTCATTGACCCCTACCTGAACTGAGCACATTTTCTCCAGCTTTACCCAAATCTAAAAGCTTCCCGACTGGAGAGCAATAGTGTAATGTCGTCTCATTTGAAAGCTAAGGTCTTCAAAGCTTTGTCACATTTTTGAGGCATATTTGTTGTGTTTTTGTTGGTTTTTCTGTCACTTTTTTGTCGCGTTTTCGCCACATTTTTGTCTAATTGTCCTCAAGTTTTGGTTGAGTTTTCCTTAACGTTTCTGTCACTTTTTTGTCGAATTGTTGTCACTTTTTATTGCTTTTTTGTCATGTTTTCGGAACTTTTTTTTGCAATATTGGGGTGAATTGTCGGCACATTTTTATCACTTTGTCGTCACTTTTTTGTCTTATTGTGGGCACATTTTTATCACTTTTTTGTAGTGTTTTCGCAATGTTTTTGGCACTGTTTTGTAGAATTCTTGTCACTTTTTGTTGCTTTTTTGTCCGATTTTCGTCACTTTTATAGGGAATTGTCAGCAAGTTTTTATCAGTTTTTTGTTGAGTTTTCACCACGTTTTTGTCACGTTTCTGTCATTTCATCACGTTTTGTTTTGCTGGCATGTTCTTTTTTGTGTCGCCATTTTGATATTTTTTTTTTTTTTAAAAGCTTTTCGATTGGGTAAAGCCAAACAGGAGACAATGTGTGGGTTCAGTTATTCGTTTTCTTCAGATAAGCAGCAGCACAGATTTATTCATGGGTGTTTCTCATGAGCCACAGGGGCAAAAGTCAGGTTTATAAATGACGGCTCTATTGACAATCACACATCTGTCCAGCTTCAGCCTTACTTTAGTGCTATATTTGCCTCCATAAAACATCTTTCTCAAGGTGATCCACCGGTCGGATTTGGAGAAACTCCTCCTGACAGAAAGGAGCGCTCTGTTATTGACCCGCGGCGCCTCCGCAAATAGTCTGTTGACTCTGAGCTTCGGAAAATCTCCGCTCGGGAAACGCTCACCGGAGAGAGGACTTAAGCTGCATATAGAACTTTGAACTGCATTGGTTTATCATGTATTGATATTCTTTTAGCACTTTCCATTTGAATGCTAGCAATACATATACATTAAGTGCGTTGGAATAAAAAAATAATGCTTTTGACATTCATGGTCATTATTTAATACAACCCAGTGAAAGAACAGTGTCTTAGAAATCACTCTGAGCCAATTCTTGAGTAAATAAATATCCGGTGATGTCTTTGTTTTTTGCTCAAGTCCCATCAAGAACTAAGAAATATTAGTACATTTTTTGGTGTGTTTTTGTCTCTTTTTTATTTTGTTATAGCTTGTCATGTCAACAGAGTCTCAGTCTGAGTCAGTGTTCAAGCTGCTCAAGGTGTTAGCATGCTACCGGATAGCAACTGTCAACACAATAAACACAAGTGCGGCTCACATGTATGAACACTGAGGAAATACTACAGTAACAGGCTCAGCTCTGACCTCTGTCACATGTCGTATCCAAGGCTTGGAGCGTGACTTTCTCCGGGGCTGAGCTGTTGAAGCTAAATGCTAACCGGTAGCATGCTAACATCTTAAACTTACTGATTTCTACACATAAACGTGCATCTCTGGGACCGTGTTTTACTCTTATCTTCTTGAGCAATGATTAGGTGTGCATCAAATTATCCTGAGTAGAGATATTGTTACTTGTTGTAGAACTGCATAATTCTACTTCGGTGTTCAAAATGGCCGCCATAACAAAAGTCACATTGAAAGGCATGTATATCAGCTTAAATCTAGTTTTCCAAGCCTCAAGTCAGTTCTATTTTGCGGTATTACTGTATTTTATCTGCACTTTAAGGATGTACTTTAGGTGTTTTTCATTATATTTGTATTATAACACATGTTTCTTGTTGTTCTCCTTTCATTTCCACTCAACTCAAAGGTGCAGCCAATTATTTACTAAACTCATCTTTATTGGCATTAAGTTTTTGTCGAGTTTTCTCCCTTTTTTGTCGAATCGTGGTCACTTTTTGTTGCTTTTTCATTGCTTTTTTTCGTTGTCTTTTTATAATGTTTTTATCATGTTTTCTTAACGTTGTTGTTTGTCTAATTGTGGGCACGTTTTTATCAGTTTTTTGTCGCTTTTTTGTCGGATTGTGGTCACTTTTTCATTGCTTTTTTGTCATGTTTTTGCCACGTTTTTGTCCGATTGTTCTCAAATTTTGGTTGAGTCTTCTTAACACTTTTGTCCCTTTTTTCCCCTGGTTTGTTGTCACTTTTTGCTGCTTTTTGGTCACGTTCTCATAACTTTTTTGCAATTTTGGGGGGGGAATTGTCGGCACGTGTGTGGCTCACATGTATGAACACTGAGGAAATACTATTAACTTGTGTATTGTGTTCAAACTAAAGCAAAAACACTAAAATGCAACTTCTCTTTTACAACAATATTGAAATACTATTCTGTTTCTCCTTCTTTTCAGCCAAATTCCTCCTCAAAAACACCCACAAGACTAATCTCTACATTGTAATACGTCCAAGCCGACGTGGAGAATCCCCGGACAATAAAATATCTTCCTGAAACAGCCAGCGCCGACAGACAGCGGGTTAGTCCGGGTTAATACCAAGGAAATCGCGCTCGCCGTTTCCTTTGGCCGCGCGCCGCGAGATGAAGATCGGAGGAAGCCTTTATTCTCTCGGGTGAGGCGCACACACAGAGGCGCGGCGCTGATCCAGTCTGGAGGAGGCCCCCGGGTTTACGGGGTCAAAGGTGGCCTCCCTGCGGACTGGGCAAAATGGCCGCCGCGTCACAACAAAGGCGGAGATAAGAGTCGTGTGATCGCGGTCTGCGGGGGGAGTTCGGGACGTGTGCGAGGACAGGCCAGGCAAGGAAACACATTTACTGAAGCGAGTTTGTGTTTACAGCTGGAATATGAGAAGAAATATAAAGATCTATGTTCGATCTATGCTCCTTCTCTCTCCTCTGGTCATAAGACTAGGCTCATAAACAGGACACGACTGCAGATACTGGGTCTGATGCGGTATGGTTTTCCTTTTTTTCCCACTAATTTTTATTACTAATATTTTCCCTATTTTCACCCAAATTATTCCACATTTTTTCCCATTTATAATTATTTTTTTCATAATTTTTTCCCATTTTTTGCCCCAATTTTTCTCTTTTTCTCTCTATTTTTTGCTAATTCTTATCGCTAGTTTTTCACTATTTCCTCCCATTTTGTCTCAATATTTTTTTCAATATTATTCCCACACATTTCTTTACACTGGAGATGAACCCCATATTGTAAATTTTCAGATCTCACATTATTGCACATATTTTAGTACATCTTTACTACAAAAGGGCAGAAAAAGCACTTTAAGTCTGTTTTTTAAATTTCATTTTTATTTATTTTTCTAAATTTTTCCCCTGAATTTCGGCCATATTCCCCAATTTTGCCCAAAATTTACCCATTTATTGCCACTCTTTTTTGCAATTTTTTCCATATTTTTTCACATTTTTTCTCCGCTTTAAAAAAAACAACAACAAAAAAAAAAAACCAAATTGTCCCTTTTTTCTCAATTATTTTTTTTTCCGATTTTTTCCTACATTTTTCCTAAATTGATCCCAATTTTCCCACTTATTATTCCCATACTTTCCCCACTTTTTCTAAAGGTTCTCCCTTATTTCTTTTAAATCTTGATGACCAACTGCTGTAGGTATCGGAAAAAGTATCGTTCGGGTATCGGTATTGAAAAAAACGTGCGATACCCTAATGATATACTGAGAGTACATTTGTAATCTTTAAGAAAAAAGGGCTGCACTGATTTATAAATTTATCTATCTATTTGGTTCAGGTTGAAAACATGCAAACTAGGAAAAGGCCTGAATGAACTTACCCAGGTCCATGCTTTTGGAGGCTCTGTAGTTCTCCTTCAGATTCCCCTCATTGTAGAACGGAGGCTTCGAGAACTCACTAAAAACAAAGCAAATGACACAAAAGGTTTAGTCCGAGCTCAGGCCGGATTCAATTGTCAGGTTTAGGGCCAGTTTTCTGCTTAATATACAGACGTTCATCCAGAAACAAGTTCCTGATTTTCACTATAACTTCTTTAAATATCGCACTGATTCAAAGTTTCTCCTTAGATTGACATGGGAAATGCATTTTCTTCACTTTTTTGCAAATAAACTACCATTCGAGTAAGTCCCCTGTTTGCTATGGACCGCTATAGTCCACTCTAGTCCACTCTGGTCCACTCTGGTCCACTGCAGTCCCCTGTAGTCCACTACAGGTGTCCATAGAAGAGTGGACCATGGTCCGCTATAGTCCACTATAGCCCGCCATGGTCCCTCCACTATGGTCCACTATGGTCCATTATGGTTATTGGGAGTCACTATTGACTCAACCTTATCTTGGTCACCACATATTAAAAACACTTTCGCAAAAAGGAGTAGAGCCGTCTCTAATATAAGAAGATGTGAGTATATATTAACTATTCCAGTTACCGAGTTGGTTCTTCAGTCTTTTGCACTCTCACATCTTAACTACTGCTCCATTATCTGGTCAAGTGCTTCTAAAAAGGACCTTATAAAATTACAATGAATCGAGAACAGAGCAGCTCGTCTCGCACTGCGATGCCCATTCAGGGCCAGGGTCAGTGTCATGCACGATAGGCTATCCTGGTTTAAAGTAGAGGAAAGAGTGGCCTGCAGTCTTATATTGTTCTGCAAAAATGTTTACGCTCTTCAAAAACCCTTAGGTCTGTTCTCCGTCTGGTCTGTACTACGGCCGACCAGTGAAAGGCACAGTTTAAATACTCGTCAGGCTTCACGGTGTCATTTTACACGTCCACAGCCGAGGACAAATGAGAGAAGTGTTCTGTACAGAGCGATGTTTCTGTGGAACAAGCTCCCTTATTCTTTAACAGCCTTAGTGTTCAAAAGCTGTTTTAAAAGAATGGTAAAAAAAAAACACGTCCTAAATCATGGGATATAATGTAGTGAACAATAATCTCCCAGATTAGGTGTATTGTAATATTGTATTAGCATGTTCTTGTGGTGTTCAGAATCGGGATTTTTAAGGATTTTAATGATGTTTTGCAATAGATACAGACGGCATCTCCGGAATCGCCCATATATGGTCATTTTTGAAAACAGTTAAGGGGGAAATTTTTTTGAAAATATGTAAATTTTCTCTAATTATTCAAAAACTACTGTAACAAACGCTGAAATATGAACATAGTTTCTACTAAATGATGATACAAAGACATGGGGAGGAGAAAAGTGGTTCAACATCCCATAAATACATGAATAACGGAGAATGCTGACTTGATGCTACATGTTAGCATCGGGCTAATGCTAACGGTTAGCTAGCGCTTGTTACAACTGCCGTTTTTTCACTTCTACTGAACAATCTGCTGAGAAAATATCCATATGGGCCCGATTTACACTTGACTTTATTTATGTGATAAATAAGTTGATATTCCACCAGAAACATTGTGTTTCTCTAAAGATTCTATTTTCCCCCTCGGCGAAGCCACGCCCCCTTCTATGACGAGATGCCGTCTTTATCTATATTTTAAATGTAGCATTTCATGGACCCCAGGAAGAATAGTCTTTACTATTGCATGGTAAAGACTAATGGGGATCCATTAATAAACAAATAAACAAATGGTCCACTCCACTATGGTCCTCTATGGTCCACTATGGTCCACTATGGTCCACTATGGTCCACTATGGTCCACTATCGCCCACGACCCATGCAGTCGAGATGGGCCTTCTGCTTATTATCACTTCTTAAACCCAGTCCTGTTTCCTCCTCCTGAACCCGGCCCAGTCCAGATCAGTCCTGACCTAATCCCGGCTACGTCTTGCTTCATTTTCGTCTCTCTTTAAAACAAAACAATTGGCAACGCAAAGCGATCAAAGACGGCGGATATAAAAAAATCCCCCGTGAGTTACATCAGCCAAACAAATGCGATTCTCTCCGTTCGCACCCGGCGCCGCATCATTCGATTTCCTCGCCACAGACGGCGGCGCTTGGCTTTAAAACAATAGAGCAGTGTCTTTGTAAAAAAAAAAACTGGTTTAGATGGAGGACCACACGAAACAAATGGGATAAGCGTATTGAAGCTTTAGAAAACAGACGGGCAAAGAGTGCACGGTTATACAGGAGGAACATTTAAAGCAGCGATGTGTGGGATTGAGACAGAACTGGGGCACCATTGTTCTCCTGCACAAGTTTAACCAAAGCAGGAGGAATGTTTGGGGGAAAATGTGGAGTTTATTTTCCACCAGACGAAATCAAGCACATGTTAAGGTTAGGGCCTGGTACGTTTTTTTCCAAACATCTGCTTTAAAGTGATGGTCTGTTCACATTTCATCTCTACAATCAAACCCCTCTTTAACCTCTTACCACCCACCAAAACCAAATGCATTATCTCCCCTTTGTCATTGTCACTTTTTGTTTCCCATGTGTTTTTGTCACTTTTTTATGGCACTTTTGTTACCTTTTTTAATGCATTTTTGTCACTTTTTTTGCTGGATTTTTGTCTTTTTTTTTGTTGGATTTTTGTCCTTTTTTGTTGGATTTTTGTCTTTTTTTTTGTTGGATTTTTATCTTTTTTTGTTGGATTTTTGTCTTTTTTTTTGGATTTTTGTCTTTTTTTTTGCTGGATTTTTGTCACTTTTTTGCTGGATTTTTGTCTTTTTTTGTCTTTTTTTTGCTGGATATTTGTCTTTTTTTTTGCTGGATTTTTGTCTCTTTTTTTTGGATTTTTGTCTTTTTTTTTGCTGGATTTTTGCGACTTTTTTGCTGGATTTTTGTCACTTTTTTGCTGGATTTTTGCTGGATTATTGTCATTTTTTTTGCTCTTTTGTTACTTTTGTGCTTTGATTTGGAGAACTGGAGAAAACATGTTCAGGTGGGAGTTAAGAGGTTAACCAGAAAGCCCTTCTTAGTTTTGAAAGTTCTGTTCCTGCTGTCCGCATTTTGCAGAAGTAAACGATCAAGCTCCTCCCCCTCCCTCCTGATTGGACCTGACAGGCTGGATCACAGGAAAAGCTTGTCTCATTGGTCAGTGTGGGAGGATGATAGACTCTGATTAGTTGCTGAGATCTGGGGAGGAGGGACTATAAACATATATATTTACTTTATATGAAAATGCAAGACCAGGGGGGCGATTTTGCTCATTTTATCAAATTTGTAGAACATTTAAACTTTCAGACTATCACTTTAACGATACTTGGATTGAGATACTGATACATGAACGCTACTTTTTTTGATACCTATACTAATTTATTTGTCATACAGAAACAGATGTTAATTTATTCCTTTTCCTTCCATTTAATTTATTTTGCTTGTGTATCATTTGCTTGAATTGAAAGAACCTTCCTTTACTACAAAAGGGCAGAAAAAGCACTTTTTTTTATTTTATTTTTAACCAGTTTTCTCATGTTTTTTCCCCAAAAATGTCCCATATTTTTTTCTAAATTTTTCCCCTGAATTTCGCCCATATTCCCCAATTTTGCCCCAAATTTACCAATTTTTTGCCACTCTTTTTTGCAATTTTTTTTCCATATTTTTTCACATTTTTTTCTCTGCTTTAAAAAAAAAACAAAAAAAAAACGCTTTTTTCAATTTTTTCCTACATTTTTCCAAAATGTCCCCCATTTTCCCACTTTTTCCCCAAAATATTTTCCCACTTTTTCTAAACATTCTCCCTTATTTCTTTTGAATCTTGACGACCAACAGCATCAAAACGTGAATATAAACATTTTATTACACAATTTATTTTTACAATTATACAATCCAACCAATACAATGCTCTTCACATGTTCTCACTGATATTCTCTATATTTTTCCATCCCATGTTCGCTCATACGTGACCGCTCTGAACTGTAATTACTGGAGCTAAACGCAAATACGCCGCCGCAATTAGACGATACGGCTCCAATAAATCACATGTCTGAACGCGCTAATGTTAGCTATAATGGCAATCGTAATGACTGTCAATTATCACGGGTTAGCAGAGCGCTGAGTGTAGGGCAAGTATCCCACAAATATATGGATTTTGTGCTTTTTAATGACTTTTAAGGCCTTGATGGTGGACACAATTCATTAAATGACCTTTAATTCCCCGTGGAAATAAGTTAGTTAAAGGTTTTTGTAACACCTTTATATTAAAGGAGCTGCATCCTGCTATTTTAGCCATTCCAAAGTAAAGTATAGGCCCTTATATGATATACTGTACTCCACTATGGAGTACTCATTTTTGTGATGAATATAAGTATTTTCTCAAGGTATTTTTCAAACCCGGAAGACACAACGCCTCGGAGAAAGGGGGCGTAGTTAACTGAAGCGCTCATACAACTTTACTGTCGTAAAAGTTAAAATACCACAGCAACAAGTGGAGTTACTTCCGGATGCAGTTACCGTAAATGCTCTAATAAAGGCCGGGGCCTTTATTTACTCAAGGGCATCTCGGACCAGGCCTTTATTGGAACCAGGCCACAATTAGAGACAGGCCTTTATTTCTATTTGAGCAAAACGGACGACCAGGAAAATGAAGAAAAACGAGATTTGTGTCCATTTGCTCCTAAAATATTAGGTTCATTTATGAATGAACATTTCAAACCCTCTCCCAGCGGCTGGAACATTGACGCCTTTTATTTTGTCGGGACAACAGGAAGTGTTTCGTTGCTGTTAGCGGAGCTTTGACATCAGTGTCACTGCAGGTTTCTGTTTCGTTTTTACCGCGGACCGGATTATTTGTTGTTATCTTGTGTAAAAGGCGAGTTTAGACGGAGCGTTTGTGTTTGTGATCGATCATGAGACTGACCCGAGAGAAGACGAGACGCTCGCGCTGATGGGAGGAGTTATTTTGAGGCGGGACTGACCTGCACACGGAGCAGCTGGACGTGCTTTGAAGACGCGATGGTGACTTTATTAAAACCCTGGAGGGTCACACGACATTCGTATATAGTCACAGGAGGTTTGAAAAGTGGCTAAATCTGTGTCAAAGTTACGCTCGGATCAGCTCCTCCACAGCGTCCCCATCGGCCCGGGTTCCCGTTTGTTTACTTTTCATTTATACCAGTATGAGACAAATTCCAAACATGGGGAATATTTCTACCGCTAGTTTCTAATAAAAGCCCCGGCCTGGTTTAGAGACCGGCTTTAATTTGCCTCCGCCAGCCGCGAACCCGGCCTCTGTCAGAGACCCGGCCGCGAATGGAATACAGGCCAGTATTAGAGAATTTACGGTATACGGAGTTGACACACGCTAACACACACGCTAACACACACGCTAACACACACGCTAACACACACGCTAACACATACACACAGGATTCAGGAGGATTGCCTAGAACTGCATGAATGAGACCAAAAAACACTGTTTTTGATGAGTGAATATCATAACAACATGAACAACACGGTAAAAGCTCCAAAAAGTTGATTTTGCAGGATATAGGACCGTTAAGGTGTGCTAATTAAGTATTAACAAGGCATTAATAAGCATTAATAATTAATAGGCCATGAATAATATGCTTGTACAGATATTAAAAAGCTGCTTATAAAACTATTATCTATATGTTAAGACTGGTGTGGCAAAGGGTGAGTTTGGTGCATGTTTTTCAGGTACCTGTAGTGCGGGGGCGTTAATGGCAGGTCTCTGTTCATCTCCTCCACGGCGCCGGGCGAAGGGGGCGGGGGGAAGCTGTCATCCAAGTCGTCCTGGTGACTGTTGCCGTAGTGACTGTAGCCGCCGCCGTTGGTCAATGCTGGAAAAAGATACAAAACATTTAATATATGGAATAAGCAACATTTTAAAAGGTGCTTTTGTTGGTCGTCGACAGGCCGACCGATATATCAGGACGATTTTACAATATCGGCTGATCTAGCGCCGAAAAAAGCCGTTTTTTCCGGGACCGAAAATTACAGAGACGTCCCGTTTTTTGAGTTGGAAAGAGCAAAGTCATGGCTTTAAAGTGAGTCCTCCCACAACTCTCTAGGCCTTCACTTTATTTCACTTTACTGTGCGGATGCCGAAGTACTCCTGGTATTATTACGCATTACAATACAGTACCCTTTTTTATCCACTGAGAAAATCCACATTGTTTAATTTTGTGTAATTATACTTTGTAGTGGAACACTTCACGTAACCATATTTAAATAGGGAAAACGTGGAAGAGCTTGGTAGCTTCTGTCTTGACCTGTTTTGGAGCTATAGAGGAGAGAGGGAGAGGCTAAATGCTAACGCCGTCTGCGCTGTGTTTACGTGACTGAAGGCACGGGGGAAGATCAGACAGGTCCTAAAGAACTCGTCAAAGCTAAGGTAAGAACATATCTCAGTATGTAAAAACGGTGGCCTATTCCTTTAAAGTGAGTCCACCCACAACTCCCCAGGCCTCAGGGGAGGTGAGAAACATCGCAATGAAAAATGATTAGCTTAAAGTTTCACCTCAGTCAATATGGACATACTGCAGGTCATTTTGAAGCTCAGAATCTGGAGAATTCAATCTCTGACTTAGTTTTAACCTCCACTATTGTGTTTTTGATCCCCGTGCAAAATGCCACGGCTAATAACAGTATGCTAATGCTAACGATAATCAAAGCTGGGACAGAAACTATGATTGGATCAGCTAAAGTAATAAGACAAAATCGGACAAGTATTTGCTTTTATAGGATTACAGACCCGACATTTGGAAAAATCTGCCAAAAATATCGGCCGAGCATATCGGCATCGGCCTTAGAAGCACCCACATCGGTCGGCCTCTATTTTCAATGAACTAATACAGTAAAAACCTTTGAACAATGTCATAATTTTACAAGAAATGTATGTGTAATGCCAGGTAGAGATGTTAATGCTTTTTAATGATTCATTCGATGACTTTTAATGCCCCTCAGAAACAAGTTTGTGAAAGCAGAACTAAGTAACTCTGGTGTACTACAGGTGTCGTAGCTTTGCGTTTTTCTAACTTATTAATTGTCCGTGAGAGTAAATACTACGCTGACAGGAAAGACAAAGGGACAGAGGGATATTGTTCATCCAATTACACAATGGAGATCATTTTTTTTCACTCAAACTTGGCTGTAAATACTGTTTAAGTGGCGCTAGCCCACCGTTAGCCTGTTAGCTTCTTCTTCGTGATTCTATTCGAGTGTTTTGGCGGCTCCGGTCAAGTTGCAAGCGTGGTTTTCTGTCCAGAGACACCAGGGGGCGATGAAAGACCCTCCAATCGTCCCATAAACACCTGTATTCCCCCCACAGGGACTACGAAAAGTATTTATTAAGGTAAACACGTTACTTAGTTCTGCTTTAAAAAGGTTAACAACGCTTTATATTAAGATCAATCCCGCGCTCTACACACTAACATTTGGCCTAAACCTTTGGCTAATCCTAAAATCATTACCTTTAAACATGAAAATGAGCTTGAAAACGCATCCTCGACAGACGACATCCGAGAACAAAACCCGGCGAATCCTTGAGTTTTAAATCTCCATAAACCACAAACACTCCAGTTCTACTTTGTCGGGCGTCGTATAAACTTAAAGGAGCGGCGCTGACAGTTTTACAAAGGCAGCGCTCGCTCTCTTCCCAGGGGGCGACTCGTCTGGGGGGGGAAATGAATTTAAAATAGGCTTTGGCTTTATTTTTTTCCTTTTTCTCGTCAAAGTGGCACACAGTACACAAACACATGCAAGACTGTCGCTCTTAGAAGTCTGTTTATTGTGATGATATCGGCGGCTTATTCACACTTTCAGAGATTTTACTTATTAAAATGGGAAGACCCGGCGTAGTTAGGCTCTGGGTGGGTCTCATTTCTGTTTTAATAGGTTATTTAGACGCATTTTTGTTAGTTTCTTGTCATTGATGATGCACTTTTTATGTTTAAGGCAGCTCTGAGCTCAAATACTGACACTTTTCTCAACTCTTCTATTGCCAGGATTAAACCAGGAGAAAACGAGGTCTAAAATCAGACAATATCACAGACTGAATCTGGATTAAACCAGGACTAAACCAAAACTGAAGTGCAGGTCTAAACCAGGATTACTCTGGACTAAGGCTGGACACCGTTACACAAAACCAGTTTGGTATCGAGAAAAACAAAAAAAGCAGGTACAGAAAAGAAAATCTTTACATATAAGTTTTGATGTTGTTGGTCATCAAAATTCAGTTAAAAAAAGATTGAGAATAAAGGAGGAAAATGTAGGGAAAAAAAGTAAGAAAAGTGGAAAAATGGGGGGAAATTTCAGGGGAAAAAACTGGGGAAATTTGGGGCGAAATAAAAAAAATAAAAAAATAAAAATAACTTACAAAAATTGGGGGTAAAAGTGGAAAAAATTGGGAGAATTTAGAGAAAGAAAAATGATTTTTTTTAAGAAAAATGTTGGAAAAAAAAGTGGAAAAATGTTTTGGAAAAAATAGGGGGGAAATAAGAAAATTTCAGGGAAAAAACATAAAATGTTCAACAAAATTGAAAAAAAAATATATATAATAAAAACGTAGAAACATTGGGGTAACTTTAGAGAAAGAAAACAAAAAAAAATTGGATAAAAAGTGGAAAAAGTTTGGAAAAACAAATGGTGGGGAAATTTCAAGGAAAAAACATGGTATAAACTGGGGAAATTTACAAAAATTGGGGGAAAAAGTGGAAAAATTGGGAGAATTTAGAGAAAGAAACAGAATTGTTTTTTTTAGAAAAAATGGGGAAAAACAAGTGGGGAAATTTTGGGAAATTTTGGAAAAAATGGGTGGGAATTAGAACATTTCAAATTGAAAAAAATATATAATAAAACGTAGAAAAATTGTGGTAACTTTAGAGAAAGAGAACAGAAAAAAATGTTGAAAAAAAGTGGAAAAATTCTGGAAAAACAAGTGAAGAATTGGGGGAAATTTGGAGAGAAAAAAAGGGGGGAAATTTCAAGGAAAAAACATGGTAAAAACTGGTAACATTTTGGGCAAATTTGAAGGGAAAAAAAAGGTAGAAAAATTGGGGGAAATTTAGAGAAAGAAAACAAAAAAAGAAGAAAAAAAGTGAAAAAGAAAGAAAATTGGGTGGAAAAATTAGGGGAAAAAATCAAAATAGGATAAAATCTGGAAAGTCTGAAGTTTCTTGGTTGTTTCACCTCAAACAAACGATACAAATCCAAAAGCAATGACATGGAAAGGCAAAGTAATACATTCACATTATTAACCTGTGTTCTGGTTATCGTTGACACAAACTGTAGTAAAGGAATCGTAAACCAAGTATCGTTAAAGTACCGGTATCGGCAAAAAATGTACCAGACTCTGGACTAAACCGGGATTAAAGCAGGGACAGAAGGAAATGAGGATTATTCTATAAGAAATAAACCAAGAGAAAACTGGGTCTAAACCGCCATGTTGACCCTTTAACCCAAAGTCAAAGCTCTTCCACAAACGTTCAAACAGGCTTCGGATGTTCAAACAGAGGCGGATAACTCGACTCCAGCCAAATGTTGATTCTGAGGCTAAACAAACGGAGAGAGGAGGAGGAGGCTCACCGGAGAGGCTGCTGCTGCTGCCGGGGTCCAGGCGAGTGGGTCTGGGGGGGCCTGGAGGAACGTCGTAGTCCAGAGAGTTCTGCGGGACAGACATCAGTTATCTCACTTTGTACCACGGTCTGGGTGAATACTGAATCACAGGGATATCACTCCGCTGTGGGCATCACCATAGCAACGTATAAACACAGCTGAATCAGATAAACACTTAATTAGTGACTGACAGGAACCAGTGTTAATTTTAGTCTTAATTTTAGTCAAAGTGATATTTTTGACGAGTAAAATTGGACTAAAACTAAATGAAAAGTTTCTCATGAGACTAAAACTACGACTATAATGTCCAGATATTTGAGTCGACTAAAATAAGACAAAATAAAAATGAAAAGAAGAGACTAAAATCATCCAAACTTGCCTCATATCATGTAAATTCTCTGCCAAATAAAACAGGTCAGAGCTTTATTCATATGGAAGCAGCTCCATGAAGTCCAAGACCTTGATTAAACATGATTATAATGAATATTCTAAATGCAAAGTTGACTAAATTAGTCTTAAACTAAATTGACATGCAATTTTAGTCGACTAAAACTCGACTAAAATTGAATTACATTTTAGTCAAAACGCTAAGACTAAAACTAAAATAAAATATGTTGTGAAAATGACCACTGACAGGAACAAATGAGATGGATTTTGTGGTTAATTTCAACATTTTTGGCCAAAACAAAACTATAAATGTGAAGTAGAGGAGAGTGAGCAGCTTGGTTAGCCTATTGTTAATAAAATATGAGCTTTCATTTCTATTGAAAACGGTTAAGGCACTATTCACGGGCCTTTAATAATAACCCACATAAAACAGTCCCGGTAGTCTGGCATATTTAGTGAGTTTAGTAAATGAAAAAAACTTGGTGGTATAAGCGGTATAAGCGGATTAAACAACTCGGAGCCGTGCATTAGACGGTTATAAAGCATTATAACCGTCTAATAATCCTTACTTATTATATTCCCTCACGAGAAAGGCTCAGGTAGATGAAGGTTAGAACAAAAACTAACAAATAAACCACCTAAAAACATACAAAAAGCAACGGAAAAGGGGTCGGCGGAGGAACGGTGAGCTACGAACAGACGACGGGCGCTTGTTGTTGACAGTGGAATAGTTTAACAAGCCTACATTTTATATAATTTCAATAATTCTCAATTTGTTCGAGTGTGTGGTACCTGTCTGTCCAGCGAGCGTGTCACGATAAAATCCTCTTTAAAACATGTAATAATCCAGCGCCTGTTCCAAATGCCTGCGCTCGGGAAAGGCATTTCAATCCACAAAATAAAATAAAAAACGTCCTCTTTTCAGACGGCGTTTCCGTTTTACTCGAGGTGAAGAGGTGGTTCTGTTGCTCCAAATTCAGATTATCAATAAATAATTCCTGAGTGTGTTTTCCTCCTCCTGCCTCTGAACAGGTGGTGCTCGTTATCGCTGATTGACAGCTCTCTGACGCACCTGCAGCCACGCCCACTAATCGCCCGCACTTACATTAACAACACACAGGAGTAACTGGCCCGGCCGAGAGAACCGCGTTTGGTGTGCACGCACCTTCCTCTCCTCCTCTCTTCTCTCTCTTCTCCTCCTCCTCTCTCTTCCTCTCTCTTCTCCTCTCTAATCCTCTCTAATCCTCTCTCCTCTCTCTGCCTCTCCTCCTCTCTCCTCCTCCTCCTCTCTCCTCCTCTCTCTTCTCCTCTCTAATCCTCTCTCTGCCTCTCCTCCTCTCTCCTCCTCTCTTCTCCTCTCTCCTCTTCCTCTCTCTTCTCCTCTCTCTTCTCCTCTCTCTTCCTCTCTCCTCCTCTCTCTGCCTCTCTTCCTCTCTCCTCCTCCTCTCTCTTCTCTCTCTTCCTCTCTCCTCCTCTCTCTGCCTCTCTTCCTCTCTCCTCCTCCTCTCTCTTCTCTCTCCTCCTCTCTTCTCTCCTCCTCTCCATCTCTCTTCTCCTCCTCTCTCTCCTCTCTCTTCTCTCTCCTCTTCTCCTCCTCTCTCCATCTCTCCATCTCTCCTCCTCTCCTCTCTTCTCCTCTCTTCTCCTTTCTCCTCTCTCTTCTCTCCTCCTCTTTTCCTCTCCCTCTCTTCTCCTCTCCATCTCTCTCCTCCTCTCTCTTCTCTCTCCTCCTCTTTTCCTCTCTTCTCTCTAATCCTCTCTCCTCTCAACTCCTCTCTCTTCTCCTTCTCTCCATCTCTCTCCTCTCTTCTCTCCTCTCTCCTCCTCTCCCCTCCTCTCTCTTCCTCTCTTCTCCTCTCTCTTCTCCTCTCCATCTCTCTCCTCCTCTCTCCTCCTCTCTCTTCCTCTCTCTTCTCCTCTCTCTTCTCCTCTTTCCTCCTCTCTCCTCCTCTCTCTTCCTCCTCTCTCCTCCTCCTCTCTCTTCATCTCCTCCTCTCTCTTTCTCTCCTCCTCTCTCCTTCTCTCTCCTCCTCCTCTCCTCCCCTCTTCGCCATCTCTCTCCTCTCTCCTCCTCTCTCTTGTAAGTCACAGTTTTGGTTTGATGGGAGAAACTGATGCTGTCAAACACTACAACAACAACACTTTACCTGGTCTCGCTCGCACAAACTCACTCATAACTTCCAACTTAAACCTCCAGCTCTGCAGCGACGTGAAAACTTCAGTCTCTCAGATCAAAACGAGTCAGAATCTGCCCGAGACACGAGGAAACGGCTCCTTTTCAAAGCGCTACATGCAGAAATTAGCATGGCCGTTTATTTACGATGCTATTTGCATGTTTTCACTCAGAAATAACACATTTACGTTTGAAGTAGCACATGTCAAAACTAAAAAAAAACAAAGTGAGAGAGAGACGGATGGCGAGTCAAAAGATTATAATTTTGAAAGCTTCATGACATGTTTGGATGGAGGAGGCGGGAAGAAAGAGCTTGAGAGGTTTTTTTCAGTCAAAGAAGTTTGATCTACAGCCGTCAGCGCTGTCAGCGGATCCGACTGTGTTTATAATTCATCACATCTTTGGGAATTTGACGCCGTGTCGCTAAAATAGGTCATATTAATGCACTTTGGGAGATTTAGCTACGAATGCAGATGTTGGGACACGATTTACAATTGTACGTGAAACTAAAACTCAACTTAATCAATATTCGGTCATTTATTGTTTGGGAAATGTAAAAGTAGGGCTAGATCTTTAAATAAAAATGCTAAATAGAAGGAGAGCAAAGCAATAAATACATAAAGATTACTTATATTTTGACTTTCTGTCCACTTTTTCCAACATTGAGACCAAAATCCAACAACAGTAGTATGCAAAAGTATGGGCCCCCCTTTAACTTTGACATTTTGCCATACTATGGACTATAAACATAAATATATATAATTGAAAATTTATGTGAAAGACACAATCGTGAAGTGATATGAATTTTTTTTATACATAAAAAACTGAAAAGGATGTGCATATGTATACATTTGTTAAGTGTGACGTCACGACTTCCTCTTCCGGGTGCTAGCATACCGGCTAATATGCGAGAAAAAAAACATTAATAACTCTTTAATACCACAGTCAATATTTCTGAAACTCAACAGAGAGTTACTGAACATACTTATATCTCAGACTCATTAGACAAAAATGCCGCACCTACTGTTAAAAAAGTAATATTTACTAAAGTCACTACTTCCGGGGTTAGCGTAGCCGTTAGCATTTATCTCCGCTAACCTGGATGTACCGATTTTGGTAAATATTACTTTTATAGCAGTTTGTTCAGCATGTTTGGCTAATGGGCCTGATAAATAAATCTGTTCAGTAACTCTCTGTTGAGTTTCAGAAATATTGATTGTAGTATTAGAGTTTTTGTGTAGTATCTCACACATCTGCGAACCCGGAAGTAACAAACATAAAGGCCTCCTTTCCTTTTAGTGCAACCAATTGCCATCAGAAGTTTCCTGATGATTTCTGAATGATCACATGTTGACCCAATGACTACAGAGAGTCTACCTGTGTGTAATCTAATGTTAGTTCATATACAGATGCTCTGTGATGGTCTCAGAGGTCTGTGAAGAGACTATTGTGGAGCAGAAGCATCATGAAGTCCAAGAACACACTACACAGGTCCTGGATAAAGTTATTGAGAAGTATAAAGCTATAAAGAAGGCCGTCCCACTTCAGAATACAGCTCACAGCGATGGGTCAAGGCCGTATACCGTAAATGCTCTAATATTGACCGGGGCCTTTATTTACTCAAGGGCATCTAGGACCAGGCCTTTATTGGAACCAGGCCACAATTAGAGACAGGCCTTTATTTCTATTTGAGCAAAACGGACGACCAGGAAAACGAAGAAAAACGAGATTTGTGTCCATTTGCACCTAAAATATTAGGTTCATTTATTAATTAACATTTCAAACCCTCTCCCAGCGGCTGGAACATTGACGCCTTTTATTTTGTCGGGACAACAGGAAGTGTTTCGTTGCTGTTAGCGGAGCTTTGACATCAGTGTCACTGCAGGTTTCTGTTTCGTTTTTACCGCGGACCGGATTATTTGTTGCTATCTCGTGTAAAAGGCGAGTTTAGACGGAGCGTTTGTGTTTGTGATCGATCATGAGACTGACCCGAGAGAAGACGAGAGGCTCGCGCTGATGGGAGGAGTTATTTTGAGGCGTGGGACTGACCTGCACACGGAGCAGCTGGACGTGCTTTGAAGACGCGATGGAGACTTTATAAACATTTGTTGCTTTCCCTGTTTCCAAATATCGTCACAGGAGGTTTGAAAAGTGGCTAAATCTGTGTCAAAGTTACGCTCGGATCAGCTCCTCCGCAGCGTCCCCATCGGCCCGGGTTCAGTTTGTTACTTCCTGCACGTGAGTTTTCATTTACACCAGTATTAGACAAATTCCAAACATGGGGAATATTTCTACCGCTATAGTTTCTAATAAAAGCCCCGGCCTGTTTTAGAGACCGGCTTTAATTTGCCTCCGCCAGCCGCAAACCTGGCCACTGATAGAGACTGGGCCGCTAATGGAACACAGGCCAGTATTAGAGAATTTACGGTAGTTAGTAATGAACCTCAGAGAAGCCTGAAAAGCCTGAAATTCAAAACTCAATAAATAAGGTTAGGAATTCTACATAAAAAAATCCCTCTGAAAATATCTCCAAAATATGGTCAAGTCCAGTCTGTAGGAGCGACTCGCAGAGATATTGTCGCACCAATGTGAGAAAATTACCCTTGAAATTTCAACTTCCCAAATAAATCTATGGAGAAACATTGAATCAGTGCAATAATGAAACATGTTATTGTGAAGATCAGGGATTCACACTGTATGTTAAAAGACCAAACTAGATCAAAACCTGGCATTTTCTCCTGCAGTGTCTCCAGTGAACAGTTCTCCTGCACACAGATGAGAAACAGCCTGCCCTGAAATCAAGCTGACACGTATACCTCGTTGAAAGCTATAGGGCTCTTGTATTATGGATAGAAAGCATATGATGAGCTCCCGGGGGACGTATGATTACCCCCGCCCCGCACGGAAACCCACTCCACACCTGTCACTCAGCTCTACCTACCATGCAAATCCCCTTCATTTCAACTTCACGCCTCTATCTCATCCTGGCAAATCCGTGCACATCAAAAAAATATATATATTAGAATGTGTTTCTTTAGAGTCAGATCCCCCCCCCCGGTGTGACGGTTCACCCGGGCCTCAGCTACGACGGCGACAAACAAAGGATCGATCCGAGGAAGTCCCGGTTTAGGAAGGAGCGAGTGACGTTTAATGATTCTTAATGTACAAATACTATAAGCTTGATGACCACCATTACTTTAACCCCTTAACTCCCACCTGAACTGAGCACATTTTCTCCAGTTTGGCTTTACCCCAGTCCAAAAGCTTCTGGAAAAAAGCTGTGAAAATAGCAACAAAACTGAGACGAAAACAATGATGGAAATGTGACAAAAAAGTGAGAAAACATTGACAAAAAAAGTGACCAAAAATTGATGAAAAAGTGGCAAAAATGTCACAAAAATGTCACAAGAAATTGACAAAAAATTGTCGAAAAAATGGCAAAGATTTGACCAAAAAAATGACCAAAATGTGACAAATAAAATTACAAAAATGTGATAAAAATGTGACCAAAAAATGACAGAAATGTGACAAAAAATGACAAAAAATTGGATAAAAATTTGACAAAAATCTGACCAAAAAATGACAGAAAAATGACAAAAATTGGATAAAAAATTGACGAAAAAATGACAAAAATGTGACAAAAAATGACAAAAAAAAATGACAAAAATTAGTTGAATACCCAATACTACCAAATAAAGATATAGAGACATGGAGAGGAGCAAAGTGGTTCAACAGCCCATAAATACTTTAAAAACGTAGAATACTAACCAGGAAGCCAACGTTAGCTTTATGCTACAAGAAAACCTACATTTTTAACCATTTTCTGGCAGACTATGAACATATTTATCACACACTAATAAAGTCAGGCCATAATCGGGTCCATATGGATGTTTTTTCAAAGCACATTGTTAAGTAGAAGCGAAAAACAGCACTCGTTGGGAAACGTTGGCATATTAGCATGAAGCTAACGTAGCTTCCTGGCTAGTATTGTCATAGCTTTATGGGCTGTTGAACCACTTTGCTCCTCTCCATCTTTCTGTGTCTTTATTTAGTAGAAACATATATTCATAATTCAGCATTTGTTAAAGTAATGGAGGAGAAATCTGAGAATTCTTTCTTTTTTTCATCTCTAAAGATGCCGTCTGTATCTTTGCTAATGCTAACTATGCTAAGTAATGTTGGTTTTTCACTTCTACTGGACAATCTGCTGTGAAATATTCAAAAACATGTTTTCGGCCAGTGGAAAGGACTTTCAGCCATGAAAATAACATGGCGTTTTTTTTTGTTTTTTTTTCATTCACTACCAAATATTGATGAACAATGATTGTCAATCTTGTCTTTTGAGATTTCTTTCGGGGACCGTGTTTGGCTATATAGTTTCCCCACGTGACGTCTTCCTGGACAGTCCGCCAGACGCTGGACATCCTGTCGCTGGTCGTTTACATTCACAACTAGCAGGTCACACACAAATAAAGAGAAGCTCAGGATCTGGTTAAGGACAACGAGTTACTGATGGAGTCACAGAAATGTGTTACAAACATCATGTTCACTGTGAATCCAGTCCCGAAGGAAACGCCAGCGCTCGTAAGGGGCGGAGCTTTTATCTTAGAGCTAAAGGCTAGCGTTAAAAAATTATAATATAACATGTAAACAAGTAAATATTATTTAAACTACTAACAGGACGATTCTGTTTTGCGCAGGCTCGTTCAAAACCTTGTGCTAGATTTACTCTTTATTTTGTTGCCGCATTAGCCTCAAGACAAAAACATCCACCGTTATGAACACGGAGTTTCCTCCAGTGAAGTCGTTACGTCTCACGTAATATTTTCTAACCTGCTCCGTCACATCTTAACTTTTACTCACTGTCCTTTAATTAAACTATTGCTTCATTTCTGTGGGACCTGCTCATTTTTGATGGGAAGCGATAACGGACAGGAAGGACAGCGTCTGGTTTACTGTCCAGGCGGAAATCACGTGGGGTCACTGTGCATAGAGCCCATAGTATTGGTACCTACTCCTACTGACTTGATGACATCATCACCTTCTAAAACATGAACGCAGCACTAAAAGAGAAAAGAAAGCTTTCAAAGTTATTAATTCGACTTGATGTTTCCTGCAGAAACCCCGGCTTAGCTGCCTTTTGTTTGTTTTTCTGTTGTTTGCTTTTCTTTTTTTAAGCATCTGTATCCTGCTATTTTAGCAATTCCAAAGTAAAGTATAGGCCCTTATATGATATACTGTACCTCTACCACTATGGAGTACTCATTTTTGTGATAAATATAAGTGTTTTCTGGAGGTATTTTTCAAACCCGGAACACAAAACGCTTCGATTCAGTTAACGAATTCAGTTTGAATAAAGTCCTCGTAGCCAAACGCGCTTTTCTCCTTTCTTTCTTTCTTTCTTTCTTTCTTTCTTTAGTTCGTTTTCTCCCTCATGTATGATTTCATGTATGACTGCAGTTCATTCATTAATCTGTACCCCTAGCTATTTTAAATATCCTTTATTGATTTTATGCCCTAAATAAACAATAATTTAAAAAGCAAAAAAAATAAAAATAAAAATAAAAATAAATCTGATGTGAAAAAACCTTGACTTGACTTGACTTTATTTGTGTGATAAATATGTTAATAGTCCACCAAAAAATGGCTAAATAGAGTGAAAAAGTGTGACACATTTCCCTCCCCAAGGACTTTGTGTTGGCTTAGTATTATTCGGTGCTTAATGTATGTTTCCTTTCCGTTAGCATTTAACCATCAAACACTGCAAATCATGGACGATCCAGATGTTTTCACCTGTCGTCAAACCATCACATATAGATGAAATCCTATAGGCCTGCTGCTAAATCAATTGAGGCAGGAAACTTATTGAAGACCTTGATGTCGCAGGTGAAAAGAGGAGGGTTTACATTTTAAAGTTTTGCTGTACTTCACTGCCAGGTTCAGATCTATTTTTGCCTCTTCCGTTCTGGTTTAGCCCCTGGTTA
>NW_027639183.1:10000-75587 GCF_951799975.1 Gobius niger | reverse complement strand
ACACGTGACCCCAAACACGCGTGACCCCAAACACACGTGACCCCAAACACACGTGACCCCAACACACGTGACCCCAAACACACGTGACCCCCTACACACGTGACCCCAAACACACGTGACCCCTCACAAACCCCCTCAGAGCAGAGGAACTGGTTAAGGATTTTTTATTACGGACTGAACTCGGTCCGAAAGTTTGGTCTCTTCAGTTTGGCACAAAAACAACATTTAACAAATAAATAAATAATTTTAAATAACTTTAAATATTTTCATCAACGATAAGAAAACGACAGAGAAGAGAGAAAGGGGGAGAGAGGGAGGAGAGAGAGAGGGAGGGAGGAAGAGAGGGAGGAGAGAGGGAGGAGAGGGAGGAGGAGAGAGAGGGAGGAGAGGGAGAGAGGGAGGGAGGAGGAGAGAGAGAGAGGGAGGAAGAGAGAGGGAGGAGGAGAGAGGAGAGAGAGAGAGGGAGGAGAGAGAGGGAGGAGAGAGGGAGGAGAGAGGGAGGAGGAGAGGGAGGAGAGGGAGGAGGAGAGAGGGAGGGAGGAAGAGAGGGAGGAGAGGGAGGAGGAGAGAGGGAGGGAGGAAGAGGGAGGGAGGAGAGAAAGGAGGAAGAGACGGAGGGAGGAAGAGAGGGAGGGAGAGAGGGAGGAGGAGAGAGAGGGAGGGAGGAAGAGAGGGAGGAGAGGGAGGAGAGAGAGGAGAGGGAGGGAGGAGGAGGAGAGAGAGGGAGGGAGGAAGAGAGGGAGGAGAGGGAGGAGGAGAGAAAGGAGAAGAGGGAGGGAGGAGGAGAGGGAGGAGGAGAGAAAGGGGGAGAGAGGGAGGGAGGAGAGAGAGAGGGAGGAGAGAGAGAGGGAGGAGAGAGAGGGAGGAGAGAGAGAGGGAGGAGAGAGGGAGGGAGGGAGGAGGAGAGAAAGGAGGAGAGAGGGAGGAACAGGGTAGAGGAAAGGGAGGGAGGGAGAGAGGGAGGAGGAGAGAGAAGTGCTTCATAACAAACATTAATCTTTTGTCTTTGTTCAATGGTGGATCATGTTCATTTCAGTCGGGTCTGAGGCTCTTGACCCTTTGGGCTCCTGTTGTACATGTTTTAGTGATGTTTACTTGATGTTCTTCAGCAGGGACGTCCTTGAGGTGACTCTGGATCCTGTTGTACATGTTTTAGTGTTGTTTACTTGATGTTTTTCAGCAGGGACGTCCTGGAGGTGACTCTGGCTCCTGTTGTACATGTTTTAGTGATGTTTACTTGATGTTTTTCAGCAGGGACGTCCTGGAGGTGACTCTGACTCCTGTTGTACATGTTTTAGTGATGTTTACTTGATGTTTTTCAGCAGGGACGTCCTGGAGGTGACTCTGGCTCCTGTTGTACATGTTTTAGTGATGTTTACTTGATGTTTTTCAGCAGGGACGTCCTGGCGTTGACCACGGCCTTAAATGCGTCTTCACTTCCTGGAGCCACGCATTTGTCTGGATGCAGCAGAACGGCCAACTTCCTGTAGGCTTTATTCACTTCCTCCCTGCACAGGAAGTGACACAGTGGTTAGTCACATAAACCCTTTAACTTCCTGTAGGCTTTATTCACTTCCTCCCTGCACAGGAAGTGACACAGTGGTTAGTCACATAAACCCGTTAACTTCCCGTAGGCTTTATTCACTTCCTCCCTGCACAGGAAGTGACACAGTGGTTAGTCACATAAACCCTTTAACTTCCTGTAGGCTTTATTCACTTCCTCCCTGCACAGGAAGTGACACAGTGGTTAGTCACATAAACCCTTTAACTTCCTGTAGGCTTTATTCACTTCCTCCCTGCACAGGAAGTGACACAGTGGTTAGTCACATACACCTGTTAACTTCCTGTAGGCTTTATTCACTTCCTCCCTGCACAGGAAGTGACACATAAACCCGTTAGCTTCCCCGCTCATTCACAGCTCGCTACTTAAATTATCGTGTTGTAAATTAATAATTAGGAGAAAAAATTTGATTTATTTTTATTCACATTTTTATCTCTCTTTTCCAGTTGAATTCCTCCTTTCCTCCTGGGTTCGTGGTGAGCGGAGCTGAGAGTGATTCCCTTTAAACTCTAACACCGTTATTTCAGTGTAAAAGCCTTGAGGTAAAAACCGCACTAGAATAAGGATGTTGAACATCGCCGCCTCAGTGAGATACTGCTGTGCTCCCTAGCATTAGCCACGTTAGCATTAGCCACGTTAGCATTAGCCACGTTAGCATTAGCCACGTTAACATTAGCCACGTTAAGTTAGCCACGTTAGCACTAGCCACGATAGCATTAGCCACGTTAGCATTAGCAACGTTAACATTAGCCACGTTAGCATTAGCCACGTTAGCATTAGCCACGTTAGCATTAGCCACGATAGCATTAGCCACGTTAACATTAGCCACGTTAAGTTAGCCACGTTAGCATTAGCCACGTTAGCATTAGCCACGTTAGCATTAGCCACGTTAGGATTAGCCACGATAGCATTAGCCACGTTAGCATTAGCCACGTTAGCATTAGCCACGATGGCATTAGTCACGATAGCATTAGCCACGTTAGCATTAGCCACGTTAGCATTAGCCACGTTAGCATTAGCCACGTTAGCATTAGCCACGAAAGCATTGGCCACGATAACATTGGCCACGATAACATTAGCCCCTGACCCACCTGGTGATGCCCGGTTTGACCCCTGACCCTCCTGGTCATGCCCGGTTTGACCCCTGACCCTCCTGGTGACGCCCGGTTTGACCCCTAACCCACCTGGTGATGCCCGGTTTGACCCCTGACCCACCTGGTGACGCCCGGTTTGACCCCTGACCCTCCTGGTGACGCCCGGTTTGACCCCTGACCCTCCTGGTGACGCCCGGTTTGACCCCTGACCCTCCTGGTGACGCCCGGTTTGACCCCTGACCCTCCTGGTGACGCCCGGTTTGACCCCTGACCCTCCTGGTGACGCCCGGTTTGACCCCTGACCCCCCGGTTTGACCCCTGACCCTCCTGGTGGCGCCCGGTTTGACCCCTGACCCTCCTGGTGACGCCCGGTTTGACCCCTGACCCACCTGGTGACGCCCGGTTTGACCCCTGACCCTCCTGGTGACGCCCGGTTTGACCCCTGACCCACCTGGTGACGCCCGGTTTGACCCCTGACCCTCCTGGTGACGCCCGGTTTGACCCCTGACCCTCCTGGTGACGCCCGGTTTGACCCCTGACCCTCCTGGTGACGCCCGGTTTGACCCCTGACCCTCCTGGTGACGCCCGGTTTGACCCCTGACCCTCCTGGTGACGCCCGGTTTGACCCCTGACCCTCCTGGTGATGCCCGGTTTGACCCCTGACCCTCCTGGTGATGCCCGGTTTGACCCCTGACCCACCTGGTGACGCCCGGTTTGACCCCTGACCCTCCGGTTTGACCCCTGACCCTCCTGGTGATGCCCGGTTTGACCCCTGACCCCCCGGTTTGACCCCTGACCCTCCTGGTGACGCCCGGTTTGACCCCTGACCCTCCTGGTGACGCCCGGTTTGACCCCTGACCCTCCTGGTGATGCCCGGTTTGACCCCTGACCCTCCTGGTGACGCCCGGTTTGACCCCTTACCCACCTGGTGGCGCCCGGTTTGACCCCTGACCCACCTGGTGACGCCCGGTTTGACCCCTGACCCTCCTGGTGATGCCCGGTTTGACCCCTGACCCCCCGGTTTGACCCCTGACCCTCCTGGTGACGCCCGGTTTGACCCCTGACCCTCCTGGTGACGCCCGGGTTGACCCCTGACCCTCCTGGTCATGCCCGGTTTGACCCCTGACCCTCCTGGTGACGCCCGGTTTGACCCCTGACCCTCCTGGTCATGCCCGGTTTGACCCCTGACCCTCCTGGTGATGCCCGGTGTGACCCCTGACCCTCCTGGTGACGCCCGGTTTGACCCCTGACCCCCCGGTTTGACCCCTGACCCTCCTGGTGACGCCCGGTTTGACCCCTGACCCTCCTGGTGGCGCCCGGTTTGACCCCTGACCCTCCTGGTGACGCCCGGTTTGACCCCTGACCCTCCTGGTGACGCCCGGTTTGACCCCTGACCCTCCTGGTGGCGCCCGGTTTGACCCCTGACCCACCTGGTGGCGCCCGGTTTGACCCCTGACCCACCTGGTGACGCCCGGTTTGACCCCTGACCCTCCTGGTGACGCCCGGTTTGACCCCTGACCCTCCTGGTGACGCCCGGTTTGACCCCTGACCCTCCTGGTGACGCCCGGTTTGACCCCTGACCCTCCTGGTGACGCCCGGTTTGACCCCTGACCCTCCTGGTGATGCCCGGTTTGACCCCTGACCCACCTGGTGACGCCCGGTTTGACCCCTGACCCTCCTGGTCATGCCCGGTTTGACCCCTGACCCTCCTGGTCATGCCCGGTTTGACCCCTGACCCTCCTGGTGACGCCCGGTTTGACCCCTGACGCTCCTGGTGACGCCCGGTTTGACCCCTGACCCTCCTGGTGGCGCCCGGTTTGACCCCTGACCCTCCTGGTGACGCCCGGTTTGACCCCTGACCCACCTGGTGACGCCCGGTTTGACCCCTGACCCTCCTGGTGACGCCCGGTTTGACCCCTGACCCTCCTGGTGACGCCCGGTTTGACCCCTGACCCTCCTGGTGGCGCCCGGTTTGACCCCTGACCCACCTGGTGGCGCCCGGTTTGACCCCTGACCCTCCTGGTGACGCCCGGTTTGACCCCTGACCCTCCTGGTAATGCCCGGTTTGACCCCTGACCCACCTGGTAATGCCCGGTTTGACCCCTGACCCACCTGGTAATGCCCGGTTTGACCCCTGACCCACCTGGTAATGCCCGGTTTGACCCCTGACCCACCTGGTGACGCCCGGTTTGACCCCTGACCCTCCTGGTGGCGCCCGGTTTGACCCCTGACCCACCTGGTGACGCCCGGTTTGACCCCTGACCCACCTGGTGACGCCCGGTTTGACCCCTGACCCTCCTGGTGATGCCCGGTTTGACCCCTGACCCACCTGGTGGCGCCCGGTTTGACCCCTGACCCTCCTGGTAATGCCCGGTTTGACCCCTGACCCACCTGGTAATGCCCGGTTTGACCCCTGACCCACCTGGTGACGCCCGGTTTGACCCCTGACCCTCCTGGTGGCGCCCGGTTTGACCCCTGACCCTCCTGGTGACGCCCGGTTTGACCCCTGACCCTCCTGGTGGCGCCCGGTTTGACCCCTGACCCTCCTGGTGGCGCCCGGTTTGACCCCTGACCCTCCTGGTGGCGCCCGGTTTGACCCCTGACCCTCCTGGTGACGCCCGGTTTGACCCCTGACCCTCCTGGTGACGCCCGGTTTGACCCCTGACCCACCTGGTGATGCCCGGTTTGACCCCTGACCCACCTGGTGGCGCCCGGTTTGACCCCTGACCCACCTGGTGGCGCCCGGTTTGACCCCTGACCCACCTGGTGGCGCCCGGTTTGACCCCTGACCCACCTGGTGACGCCCGGTTTGACCCCTGACCCACCTGGTGGCGCCCGGTTTGACCCCTGACCCACCTGGTGACGCCCGGTTTGACCCCTGACCCACCTGGTGATGCCCGGTTTGACCCCTGACCCACCTGGTGACGCCCGGTTTGACCCCTGACCCTCCTGGTGACGCCCGGTTTGACCCCTGACCCACCTGGTGATGCCCGGTTTGACCCCTGACCCTCCTGGTGGCGCCCGGTTTGACCCCTGACCCACCTGGTGGCGCCCGGTTTGACCCCTAACATGTCCCAGGAGTCCTTGCTGGTGCGGATGCGGCGGATGGTGTCGGCCTGTTCCTTGGTGAAGCCGACGCCGCTGTCGGCCACGGGACGTTTCCCACCGTTCTCACACATGTCCACGATCGACGAGAAGAACGACTGGGAACAAGTAAACAACAACAAACCGTAAACAACAACAAACCGTAAACAACAACAAACCGTAAACAACAACAAACCGTAAACAACAATAAACAATCGTAACTGGAACATCTCGTTGATGCCTCTCCGCTCTGAGCTGAAGGTGAGGGACAGTTTGAGGGACAGTCTGTTACCTGGAACATCTCGTTGATGCCTCCGCTCTGAGCTGAAGGTGAGGGACAGTCTGTTACCTGGAACATCTCGTTGATGCCTCCGCTCTGAGCTGAAGGTGAGGGACAGTTTGAGGGACAGTGTTACCTGGAACATCTCGTTGATGCCTCTGCTCTGAGCTGAAGGTGAGGGACAGTTTGAGGGACAGTGTTACCTGGAACATCTCGTTGATGCCTCTGCTCTGAGCTGAAGGTGAGGGACAGTTTGAGGGACAGTCTGTTACCTGGAACATCTCGTTGATGCCTCTGCTCTGAGCTGAAGGTGAGGGACAGTCTGTTACCTGGAACATCTCGTTGATGCCTCTGCTCTGAGCTGAAGGTGAGGGACAGTTTGAGGGACAGTCTGTTACCTGGAACATCTCGTTGATGCCTCTGCTCTGAGCTGAAGGTGAGGGACAGTGTTACCTGGAACATCTCGTTGATGCCTCCGCTCTGAGCTGAAGGTGAGGGACAGTTTGAGGGACAGTCTGTTACCTGGAACATCTCGTTGATGCCTCCGCTCTGAGCTGAAGGTGAGGGACAGTGTTACCTGGAACATCTCGTTGATGCCTCCGCTCTGAGCTGAAGGTGAGGGACAGTTTGAGGGACAGTGTTACCTGGAACATCTCGTTGATGCCTCTGCTCTGAGCTGAAGGTGAGGGACAGTTTGAGGGACAGTCTGTTACCTGGAACATCTCGTTGATGCCTCCGCTCTGAGCTGAAGGTGAGGGACAGTTTGAGGGACAGTCTGTTACCTGGAACATCTCGTTGATGCCTCTGCTCTGAGCTGAAGGTGAGGGACAGTCTGTTACCTGGAACATCTCGTTGATGCCTCCGCTCTGAGCTGAAGGTGAGGGACAGTCTGTTACCTGGAACATCTCGTTGATGCCTCCGCTCTGAGCTGAAGGTGAGGGACAGTTTGAGGGACAGTGTTACCTGGAACATCTCGTTGATGCCTCTCCGCTCTGAGCTGAAGGTGAGGGACAGTTTGAGGGACAGTGTTACCTGGAACATCTCGTTGATGCCTCTGCTCTGAGCTGAAGGTGAGGGACAGTTTGAGGGACAGTCTGTTACCTGGAACATCTCGTTGATGCCTCTGCTCTGAGCTGAAGGTGAGGGACAGTCTGTTACCTGGAACATCTCGTTGATGCCTCTGCTCTGAGCTGAAGGTGAGGGACAGTCTGTTACCTGGAACATCTCGTTGATGCCTCTCCGCTCTGAGCTGAAGGTGAGGGACAGTTTGAGGGACAGTCTGTTACCTGGAACATCTCGTTGATGCCTCTGCTCTGAGCTGAAGGTGAGGGACAGTCTGTTACCTGGAACATCTCGTTGATGCCTCTGCTCTGAGCTGAAGGTGAGGGACAGTGTTACCTGGAACATCTCGTTGATGCCTCCGCTCTGAGCTGAAGGTGAGGGACAGTTTGAGGGACAGTGTTACCTGGAACATCTCGTTGATGCCTCCGCTCTGAGCTGAAGGTGAGGGACAGTGTTACCTGGAACATCTCGTTGATGCCTCCGCTCTGAGCTGAAGGTGAGGGACAGTTTGAGGGACAGTGTTACCTGGAACATCTCGTTGATGCCTCTGCTCTGAGCTGAAGGTGAGGGACAGTTTGAGGGACAGTCTGTTACCTGGAACATCTCGTTGATGCCTCTGCTCTGAGCTGAAGGTGAGGGACAGTTTGAGGGACAGTGTTACCTGGAACATCTCGTTGATGCCTCTGCTCTGAGCTGAAGGTGAGGGACAGTCTGTTACCTGGAACATCTCGTTGATGCCCTCTCCGCTCTGAGCTGAAGGTGAGGGACAGTCTGTTACCTGGAACATCTCGTTGATGCCTCCGCTCTGAGCTGAAGGTGAGGGACAGTTTGAGGGACAGTGTTACCTGGAACATCTCGTTGATGCCTCTCCGCTCTGAGCTGAAGGTGAGGGACAGTTTGAGGGACAGTCTGTTACCTGGAACATCTCGTTGATGCCCTCTCCGCTCTGAGCTGAAGGTGAGGGACAGTTTGAGGGACAGTGTTACCTGGAACATCTCGTTGATGCCTCTCCGCTCTGAGCTGAAGGTTAGGGACAGTTTGAGGGACAGTCTGTTACCTGGAACATCTCGATGATGCCTCTCCGCTCTGAGCTGAAGGTGAGGGACAGTCTGTTACCTGGAACATCTCGTTGATGCCTCTCCGCTCTGAGCTGAAGGTGAGGGACAGTTTGAGGGACAGTCTGTTACCTGGAACATCTCATTGATGCCTCTGCTCTGAGCTGAAGGTGAGGGACAGTTTGAGGGACAGTCTGTTACCTGGAACATCTCGTTGATGCCTCTCCGCTCTGAGCTGAAGGTGAGGGACAGTTTGAGGGACAGTCTGTTACCTGGAACATCTCGTTGATGCCCTCTCCGCTCTGAGCTGACGTCTCAAAGTAATGGAAGCCTCTGGACTCGGCCCAAAGTCGACCTTCTCCTTCATCCACCACACGTCGCTTGGTCAGGTCCACCTGGAACAGAACCAAAAAAACGTCATATCACTGAGGCTCCACCAGGGGGAGCAGACCCTAAAACCACAACCTCAGGCTAACTCTGAAAACGAGAACGTTCAGGAGTAAAACATACTGAGTAGTATGACAGATTCCAGAACTAAACACGTTCAAGTTAAACTCTGGAATTCTTTGAGTGTGGAATTTAAATGTGTTCACAAATGTAGAAAGATAGACAAATGAGGCTGTTTTTGTGATTTGGTGTTTGGTGACCTGGTGAGAAGTTGGCGTTGAATTATGGGGAATCAAATGTTTAAGTTGTTATTAGTAACAGATAATACAAGATTTCTCTTCCCTCTGGTATTTTATGTTCATGTTACGTAATGATATGACATGAACAAATAAATAAATGAAAAATCCCTCAGCAGCTGCAGAGGAGAACGTTTAGCTGCAAAAACAGACGGTAGTTGTTGTTTTGATGGGGACTGTACTATGTAAAGTCTTTCGGTCCAGTCCCGGTTTAGTCCTGGTCCAGTCTCAGTCCCGTCCTTGTCCGGACCTTGTTGGCGCAGACGATGAAGACGATGCTGTCGACGTTGGCCTGGGAGCCCATCTCCTGCTTCATTTCCCCGAGCCACGAATCCAACGCCTCGAAACTCTCCCTCAGCCCCACGTCGTAGACCAGCAGCACCCCCTGGGAGTCTTTGTAGAACTCGTTACGCACCTGAAACACGAGACACAGGGTTATTAAAGTCCCCAGACACAGCTCTGTATCTCTGTTCCTTTAGCGCCCCCTACAGACGATCATCACTCCTTCTGTTGGACATTCACAGCTCTGTATCTCTGTTCCTTTAGCGCCCCCTACAGACGATCATCACTCCTTCTGTTGGACATTCACAGCTCTGTATCTCTGTTCCTTTAGCGCCCCCTACAGACGATCATCACTCCTTCTGTTGGACATTCACAGCTCTGTATCTCTGTTCCTTTAGCGCCCCCTACAGACGATCATCACTCCTTCTGTTGGACATTCACAGCTCTGTATCTCCTGTTCCTTTAGCGCCCCCTACAGACGATCATCACTCCTTCTGTTGGACATTCACAGCTCTGTATCTCCCCGTTCCTTTAGCGCCCCCTACAGACGATCATCACTCCTTCTGTTGGACATTCACAGCTCTGTATCTCTGTTCCTTTAGCGCCCCCTACAGACGATCATCACTCCTTCTGTTGGACATTCACAGCTCTGTATCTCTGTTCCTTTAGCGCCCCCTACAGACGATCATCACTCCTTCTGTTGGACATTCACAGCTCTGTATCTCCTCTGTTCCTTTAGCGCCCCCTACAGACGATCATCACTCCTTCTGTTGGACATTCACAGCTCTGTATCTCTGTTCCTTTAGCGCCCCCTACAGACGATCATCACTCCTTCTGTTGGACATTCACAGCTCTGTATCTCCCCGTTCCTTTAGCGCCCCCTACAGACGATCATCACTCCTTCTGTGGGACATTCACAGCTCTGTATCTCCTGTTCCTTTAGCGCCCCCTACAGACGATCATCACTCCTTCTGTTGGACATTCACAGCTCTGTATCTCCTTTGTTCCTTTAGCGCCCCCTACAGACGATCATCACTCCTTCTGTTGGACATTCACAGCTCTGTATCTCTGTTCCTTTAGCGCCCCCTACAGACGATCATCACTCCTTCTGTTGGACATTCACAGCTCTGTATCTCCTGTTCCTTTAGCGCCCCCTACAGACGATCATCACTCCTTCTGTTGGACATTCACAGCTCTGTATCTCCCCGTTCCTTTAGCGCCCCCTACAGACGATCATCACTCCTTCTGTTGGACATTCACAGCTCTGTATCTCTGTTCCTTTAGCGCCCCCTACAGACGATCATCACTCCTTCTGTTGGACATTCACAGCTCTGTATCTCTGTTCCTTTAGCGCCCCCTACAGACGATCATCACTCCTTCTGTTGGACATTCACAGCTCTGTATCTCCTGTTCCTTTAGCGCCCCCTACAGACGATCATCACTCCTTCTGTTGGACATTCACAGCTCTGTATCTCCCCGTTCCTTTAGCGCCCCCTACAGACGATCATCACTCCTTCTGTTGGACATTCACAGCTCTGTATCTCTGTTCCTTTAGCGCCCCCTACAGACGATCATCACTCCTTCTGTTGGACATTCACAGCTCTGTATCTCTGTTCCTTTAGCGCCCCCTACAGACGATCATCACTCCTTCTGTGGGACATTCACAGCTCTGTATCTCCTGTTCCTTTAGCGCCCCCTACAGACGATCATCACTCCTTCTGTGGGACATTCACAGCTCTGTATCTCTGTTCCTTTAGCGCCCCCTACAGACGATCGTCACTCCTTCTGTTGGACATTCACAGCTCTGTATCTCCTCGTTCCTTTAGCGCCCCCTACAGACGATCATCACTCCTTCTGTTGGACATTCACAGCTCTGTATCTCTGTTCCTTTAGCGCCCCCTACAGACGATCATCACTCCTTCTGTTGGACATTCACAGCTCTGTATCTCCTGTTCCTTTAGCGCCCCCTACAGACGATCATCACTCCTTCTGTTGGACATTCACAGCAGGGGGACTGGGTTAGGGGGACTGGGTTAGGGGGACTGGGTTAGAGGGACTGGGTTAGGGGGACTGGGTTAGGGGGACTGGGTTAGGGGGACTGGGTTAGGGGGACTGGGTTAGAGCAGGGGGACTGGGTTAGGGGGACTGGGTTAGGGGGACTGGGTTAGAGGGACTGGGTTAGGGGGACTGGGTTAGAGCAGGGGGACTGGGTTAGGGGGACTGGGTTAGGGGGACTGGGTTAGGAGGACTGGGTTAGGGGGACTGGGTTAGAGGGACTGGGTTAGAGCAGGGGGACTGGGTTAGAGGGACTGGGTTAGGGGGACTGGGTTAGGGGGACTGGGTTAGAGCAGGGGGACTGGGTTAGAGCAGGGGGACTGGGTTAGGGGGACTGGGTTAGAGCAGGGGGACTGGGTTAGGGGGACTGGGTTAGGGGGACTGGGTTAGGGGGACTGGGTTAGGGCAGGGGGACTGGGTTAGGGCAGGGGGACTGGGTTAGGGGGACTGGGTTAGGGGGACTGGGTTAGAGGGACTGGGTTAGAGGGACTGGGTTAGAGCAGGGGGACTGGGTCAGGGGGACTGGGTTAGGGGGACTGGGTTAGGGGGACTGGGTTAGGGCAGGGGGACTGGGTTAGGGGGACTGGGTTAGGGGGACTGGGTTAGGGGGACTGGGTTAGGGGGACTGGGTTAGGGGGACTGGGTTAAGGGGACTGGGTTAGAGCAGGGGGACTGGGTTAGGGGGACTGGGTTAGGGGGACTGGGTTAGGGGGACTGGGTTAGGGGGACTGGGTTAGAGCGACTGGGTTAGAGGGACTGGGTTAGGGGGACTGGGTTAGGGGGACTGGGTTAAGGGGACTGGGTTAGAGCAGGGGGACTGGGTTAGGGGGACTGGGTTAGGGGGACTGGGTTAGGGGGACTGGGTTAGGGGGACTGGGTTAGAGCGACTGGGTTAGAGGGACTGGGTTAGGGGGACTGGGTTAAGGGGACTGGGTTAGAGCAGGGGGACTGGGTTAGGGGGACTGGGTTAGGGGGACTGGGTTAGGGGGACTGGGTTAGGGGGACTGGGTTAGGGGGACTGGGTTAAGGGGACTGGGTTAGAGCAGGGGGACTGGGTTAGGGGGACTGGGTTAGAGCAGGGGGACTGGGTTAGGGGGACTGGGTTAGAGGGACTGGGTTAGAGGGACTGGGTTAGGGGGACTGGGTTAGAGCAGGGGGACTGGGTTAGGGGGACTGGGTTAGAGGGACTGGGTTAGAGCAGGGGGACTGGGTTAGGGCAGGGGGACTGGGTTAGAGCAGGGGGACTGGGTTAGGGGGACTGGGTTAGGGGGACTGGGTTAGGGGGACTGGGTTAGGGGGACTGGGTTAGAGGGACTGGGTTAGAGGGACTGGGTTAGAGGGACTGGGTTAGGGGGACTGGGTTAGGGGGACTGGGTTAGGGGGACTGGGTTAGAGGGACTGGGTTAGAGGGACTGGGTTAGAGGGACTGGGTTAGAGGGACTGGGTTAGAGGGACTGGGTTAGAGGGACTGGGTTAGGGGGACTGGGTTAGAGGGACTGGGTTAGGGGGACTGGGTTAGAGGGACTGGGTTAGAGGGACTGGGTTAGAGGGACTGGGTTAGAGGGACTGGGTTAGAGGGACTGGGTTAGGGGGACTGGGTTAGAGGGACTGGGTTAGAGGGACTGGGTTAGAGGGACTGGGTTAGAGGGACTGGGTTAGAGGGACTGGGTTAGAGGGACTGGGTTAGAGGGACTGGGTTAGGGGGACTGGGTTAGAGGGACTGGGTTAGAGGGACTGGGTTAGAGGGACTGGGTTAGGGGGACTGGGTTAGAGGGACTGGGTTAGAGGGACTGGGTTAGGGGGACTGGGTTTGGGGGACTGGGTTAGGAGGACTGGGTTAGAGCAGGGGGACTGGGTTAGGGGGACTGGGTTAGGGCAGGGGGACTGGGTTAGGGGGACTGGGTTAGAGGGACTGGGTTAGAGCAGGGGGACTGGGTTAGGAGGACTGGGTTAGAGCAGGGGGACTGGGTTAGGGGGACTGGGTTAGAGGGACTGGGTTAGAGGGACTGGGTTAGAGGGACTGGGTTAGAGGGACTGGGTTAGAGGGACTGGGTTAGAGCAGGGGGACTGGGTTAGGAGGACTGGGTTAGAGCAGGGGGACTGGGTTTGGGGGACTGGGTTAGAGGGACTGGGTTAGGGGGACTGGGTTAGGGGGACTGGGTTAGGGGGACTGGGTTAGGGGGACTGGGTTAGAGCAGGGGGACTGGGTTAGGGGGACTGGGTTAGAGCAGGGGGACTGGGTTAGGGGGACTGGGTTAGAGCAGGGGGACTGGGTTAGAGGGACTGGGTTAGAGCAGGGGGACTGGGTTAGGGGGACTGGGTTAGGGGGACTGGGTTAGAGCAGGGGGACTGGGTTAGGGGGACTGGGTTAGAGCAGGGGGACTGGGTTAGGGGGACTGGGTTAGAGCAGGGGGACTGGGTTAGAGGGACTGGGTTAGAGCAGGGGGACTGGGTTAGAGGGACTGGGTTAGGGGGACTGGGTTTGGGGGACTGGGTTAGAGGGACTGGGTTAGAGCAGGGGGACTGGGTTAGGGGGACTGGGTTAGGGGGACTGGGTTAGGGGGACTGGGTTAGGGGGACTGGGTTAGGGGGACTGGGTTAGAGCAGGGGGACTGGGTTAGGGGGACTGGGTTAGAGCAGGGGGACTGGGTTTGGGGGACTGGGTTAGGGGGACTGGGTTAGGGCAGGGGGACTGGGTTAGGGGGACTGGGTTAGGGGGACTGGGTTAGGGGGACTGGGTTAGGGGGACTGGGTTAGAGGGACTGGGTTAGAGGGACTGGGTTAGAGGGACTGGGTTAGGGGGACTGGGTTAGAGCAGGGGGACTGGGTTAGGGGGACTGGGTTAGGGGGACTGGGTTAGGGGGACTGGGTTAGGGGGACTGGGTTAGAGGGACTGGGTTAGGGGGACTGGGTTAGAGGGACTGGGTTAGAGGGACTGGGTTAGGGCAGGGGGACTGGGTTAGGGGGACTGGGTTAGGGGGACTGGGTTAGGGGGACTGGGTTAGGGGGACTGGGTTAGAGGGACTGGGTTAGGGGGACTGGGTTAGAGGGACTGGTTTAGGGGGACTGGGTTAGGGGGACTGGGTTAGAGGGACTGGGTTAGGGGGACTGGGTTAGGGGGACTGGGTTAGAGGGACTGGGTTAGGGGGACTGGGTTAGGGGGACTGGGTTAGGGGGACTGGGTTAGAGGGACTGGGTTAGGGGGACTGGGTTAGAGGGACTGGGTTAGGGGGACTGGGTTAGAGGGACTGGGTTAGAGGGACTGGGTTAGAGGGACTGGGTTAGGGGGACTGGGTTAGGGGGACTGGGTTAGGGGGACTGGGTTAGAGGGACTGGGTTAGGGGGACTGGGTTAGGGGGACTGGGTTAGGGGGACTGGGTTAGAGGGACTGGGTTAGAGGGACTGGGTTAGAGGGACTGGGTTAGAGGGACTGGGTTAGAGGGACTGGGTTAGAGGGACTGGGTTAGGGGGACTGGGTTAGAGCAGGGGGACTGGGTTAGGGGGACTGGGTTAGGGGGACTGGGTTAGAGCAGGGGGACTGGGTTAGGGGGACTGGGTTAGGGGGACTGGGTTAGAGCAGGGGGACTGGGTTAGGGGGACTGGGTTAGGGGGACTGGGTTAGAGCAGGGGGACTGGGTTAGAGCAGGGGGACTGGGTTAGGGGGACTGGGTTAGGGGGACTGGGTTAGGGGGACTGGGTTAGGGGGACTGGGTTAGAGGGACTGGGTTAGAGGGACTGGGTTAGAGGGACTGGGTTAGGGGGACTGGGTTAGGGGGACTGGGTTAGAGGGACTGGGTTAGGGGGACTGGGTTAGGGGGACTGGGTTAGGGGGACTGGGTTAGAGGGACTGGGTTAGGGGGACTGGGTTAGAGGGACTGGGTTAGGGGGACTGGGTTAGGGGGACTGGGTTAGAGGGACTGGGTTAGGGGGACTGGGTTAGGGGGACTGGGTTAGGGGGACTGGGTTAGGGGGACTGGGTTAGGGGGACTGGGTTAGGGGGACTGGGTTAGGGGGACTGGGTTAGGGGGACTGGGTTAGGGGGACTGGGTTAGGGGGACTGGGTTAGGGGGACTGGGTTAGGGGGACTGGGTTAGGGCAGGGGGACTGGGTTAGGGGGACTGGGTTAGAGGGACTGGTTTAGGGGGACTGGGTTAGGGGGACTGGGTTAGGGGGACTGGGTTAGGGGGACTGGGTTAGGGGGACTGGGTTAGGGGGACTGGGTTAGGGCAGGGGGACTGGGTTAGGGGGACTGGGTTAGGGGGACTGGGTTAGAGGGACTGGTTTAGGGGGACTGGGTTAGGGGGACTGGGTTAGGGGGACTGGGTTAGGGGGACTGGGTTAGGGGGACTGGGTTAGGGGGACTGGGTTAGGGCAGGGGGACTGGGTTAGGGGGACTGGGTTAGAGGGACTGGGTTAGGGGGACTGGGTTAGGGGGACTGGGTTAGGGGGACTGGGTTAGGGGGACTGGGTTAGAGCAGGGGGACTGGGTTAGGGGGACTGGGTTAGGGGGACTGGGTTAGGGGGACTGGGTTAGGGGGACTGGGTTAGGGGGACTGGGTTAGGGCAGGGGGACTGGGTTAGGGGGACTGGGTTAGGGGGACTGGGTTAGGGGGACTGGGTTAGGGGGACTGGGTTAGGGCAGGGGGACTGGGTTAGGGGGACTGGGTTAGGGGGACTGGGTTAGGGGGACTGGGTTAGGGGGACTGGGTTAGAGCAGGGGGACTGGGTCAGGGGGACTGGGTTAGAGCAGGGGGACTGGGTTAGGGGGACTGGGTTAGGGGGACTGGGTTAGGGGGACTGGGTTAGGGGGACTGGGTTAGAGCAGGGGGACTGGGTTAGGGGGACTGGGTTAGGGGGACTGGGTCAGGGGGACTGGGTTAGGGGGACTGGGTTAGGGGGACTGGGTTAGAGGGACTGGGTGAGAGCAGGGGGACTGGGTTAGGGGGACTGGGTTAGGGGGACTGGGTTAGAGGGACTGGGTTAGAGGGACTGGGTTAGAGGGACTGGGTTAGGGGGACTGGGTTAGAGGGACTGGGTTAGAGGGACTGGGTTAGAGGGACTGGGTTAGGGGGACTGGGTTAGAGGGACTGGGTTAGAGGGACTGGGTTAGGGGGACTGGGTTAGGGGGACTGGGTTAGAGGGACTGGGTTAGGGGGACTGGGTTAGAGGGACTGGGTTAGAGGGACTGGGTTAGGGGGACTGGGTTAGGGGGACTGGGTTAGAGCAGGGGGACTGGGTTAGGGGGACTGGGTTAGGGGGACTGGGTTAGGGGGACTGGGTTAGGGGGACTGGGTTAGGGGGACTGGGTTAGGGGGACTGGGTTAGGGGGACTGGGTTAGGGGGACTGGGTTAGAGCAGGGGGACTGGGTTAGGGGGACTGGGTTAGGGGGACTGGGTTAGGGGGACTGGGTTAGAGCAGGGGGACTGGGTCAGGGGGACTGGGTTAGGGGGACTGGGTTAGGGCAGGGGGACTGGGTTAGGGCAGGGGGACTGGGTTAGGGGGACTGGGTTAGGGGGACTGGGTTAGGGGGACTGGGTTAGGGGGACTGGGTTAGGGGGACTGGGTTAGGGGGACTGGGTTAGGGGGACTGGGTTAGGGGGACTGGGTTAGGGGGACTGGGTTAGGGGGACTGGGTTAGGGGGACTGGTTTAGGGGGACTGGGTTAGGGGGACTGGGTTAGGGGGACTGGGTTAGGGGGACTGGTTTAGGGGGACTGGGTTAGGGGGACTGGGTTAGGGGGACTGGGTTAGGGGGACTGGGTTAGGGGGACTGGGTTAGGGGGACTGGGTTAGGGGGACTGGGTTAGGGGGACTGGGTTAGAGGGACTGGGTTAGGGGGACTGGGTTAGGGGGACTGGGTCAGGGGGACTGGGTTAGGGGGACTGGGTTAGGGGGACTGGTTTAGGGGGACTGGGTTAGGGGGACTGGGTTAGGGGGACTGGGTTAGGGGGACTGGGTTAGGGGGACTGGGTTAGGGGGACTGGGTTAGAGGGACTGGGTTAGGGGGACTGGGTTAGGGGGACTGGGTCAGGGGGACTGGGTTAGGGGGACTGGGTTAGGGGGACTGGGTGAGAGCAGGGGGACTGGGTTAGGGGGACTGGGTTAGGGGGACTGGGTGAGAGCAGGGGGACTGGGTTAGGGGGACTGGGTCAGGGGGACTGGGTTAGAGCAGGGGGACTGGGTTAGGGGGACTGGGTTAGGGGGACTGGGTTAGAGCAGGGGGACTGGGTTAGGGGGACTGGGTTAGAGCAGGGGGACTGGGTGAGAGCAGGGGGACTGGGTTAGGGGGACTGGGTTAGGGGGACTGGGTTAGGGGGACTGGGTTAGGGGGACTGGGTTAGGGGGACTGGGTTAGGGGGACTGGGTTTGGGGGACTGGGTTAGAGGGACTGGGTTAGAGCAGGGGGACTGGGTTAGGGGGACTGGGTTAGGGGGGCTGGGTTAGGGGGACTGACCTCGTAGAAGAAAGGGTGCCCGGCCATGTCGAAGATGTTCACTTTGATCTCTCGGTCTCGCACCTGCACTCTGCAAAAACAACAGGGTCAGGACTCTGCAGCGCCCCCTCCTGGACAGACCTGTTCATGCACTCACTTGGTGACTCCATAGTCGATGCCGATGGTCGCCAGGTATTTGGGCACGAAGCGCTTCTCACAATAACGTTTGATGATGCAGCTCTGGAGAAACAACACAAAAATACAAACCGGGACTAGAACCTGTGACCTCCAGGACCACAACAAGTGACCTCCAGGACCACAACTAGTGACCTGTGACCTCCAGGACCACAACAAGTGACCTGTGACCTCCAGGACCACAACAAGTGACCTGTGACCTCCAGGACCACAACTAGTGACCTGTGACCTCCAGGACCACAACCTGTGACCGCAGGGACATCTCTTCTTTTTTAAACTAAAGTATTTTCAGATTCTTCTACTACAATTATTACCTAATAATCAGATGAGGTTTTTATGATTAAAACTCCGGGTTTTCCATGAGCCACAGCAGCTTGGACTTTTTAGAGAAACTGAATGTGTATTTATGTATTTGACAGGGACATTGTAGACGCTGTTTTTGCCTTTTTGTTTCCATCCTACAGGCCGGTGTAACGTCGAGATGCACTTCTTTGTCGAGCTGCACTGACAGTATCAGCGCATGTGCTCATGTCTTTGTCTCTCATTAAAAACGAGTTATGAACAGCTGGTAAACTTTGTCTTGCATAAAATTACGTAACTAAAGAGCAGACGACTCTTTCCCCAGCAACTTTTATTACATTTAAACGGTCATGCTTTATGATTATTGACTTGTACTTTTTTTTTGTTTTTAAAGCCTATATTTACAACAGACAGATTTTTAAAGGCAAATTGTTTTAGCAGCTGCATCATTTACTATTTACATGGAGAATAAACTGCCTAATTCGACAGTAAAGTTTATGAAATCATGTTTTTTGCTGAAAAAGCGTAACTCGACGGCTGAATGTAAAATGACTCGATAGTTCTGCACATGCGCAGCAACGAGAAGTAGTGCAACTCGACAAGCCGTCTGTTTCCATTGTACACCGGTGCGATGCCACATTTGAAAGCCAGACCTTGAGTGTAAGATGATGATCTGTGAGGGTCAAATGGTGGATCGAATATAGATCATTCTTTCATTACATGACACTGGCCTGAGAAAAGTCACAATTTATCCCACAAATACCACATAAAAATGTAGAAAACCTGGTTATTTTACACATGCTTCGATTGGACCAGAGCCGACTGAAGCTGCAGTTATGTTTGTATTTATATCTGTGTTTATATCTGTGTGATATAATGCTGTATTGACACATGCTGAAGGGTTTTTTCTGTTATGAAGCTGGTCATGTTTGTGTTTATATCTGTGTGATATAATGCTGTATTGACACATGCTGAAGGGTTTTTTCTGTTATGAAGCTGCAGTTATGTTTGTATTTATATCTGTGTGATATAATGCTGTATTGACACATGCTGAAGGGTTTTTTCTGTTATGAAGCTGGTCATGTTTGTGTTTATATCTGTGTGATATAATGCTGTATTGACACATGCTGAAGGGTTTTTTCTGTTATGAAGCTGGTCATGTTTGTGTTTATATCTGTGTGATATAATGCTGTATTGACACATGCTGAAGGGTTTTTTCTGTTATAAAGCTGCAGTTATGTTTGTATTTATATCTGTGTGATATAATGCTGTATTGACACATGCTGTAGGAGTATTTCTGTTATAAAGCTGCAGTTATGTTTGTAGTTATATCTGTGTTTATATTTGTGTGATATAATGTTGTATTGGCACATGCTGAAGGGTTTTTTCTGTTATGAAGCTGGTCATGTTTACATACATGAGATAAAATGGACCGTACCTTCCCCACCTCCGCGTTGCCCAGGCTGATCACCTTCACCCGCAGAGACTTCTTTCCCTCTCGCCGCTTCGTGGCCGCAGTCTCCATTTTCACAAAGTTATTTCACAGAAACATGAAGCATCGACTGTTTTCACGGAGGTCTGTGGCTAATGCTAACAGGCTAACGGCGCTCACGGGCTTCAAACTCCACACAGCCGCGGGGACACGGCAACAAACGGGACATTCAATAAAGATTTCGCTCTAAATCGGCAGAAACTGGGGGCATGTGTCTGACTTTGGGTGTTTTTCTGCGCTTTTTTGTGGAAAACGCTGCGGCAGAGGTTCCTGGCCGTGATGCTAAAGGCTAATGTTGTTAGCTGCGGCCGGTGTTACGGTGAAATGTGCCCCCGCTGCAGAATGTGTTCACGGCGTTTGGATTCAGGGAAACTTGGCTAACTGACCCGCTATAATTTAACCTAACAACATAAAACGCATCTATGTTCTATTCAAACTGCTAAACGAGTCTCAAAGTCTACTTTTATCAGAACATAGCCAGCATTAGATGATGGTTCAGTGACAGAATGTGCTCCCCGTTTATTTTGTCACTGTTTTGATCAAAGTATACACACTGAACAATTTAATGTAGAGGCTATCGATATGGTCGAATGTATGAGTGTCACGGCTCATGATGTGTATCAAGCCATAAAAAAGCTGACAGACAATAAAACCTGTGGTGCTGATGCTATTTTTGCTGAACATCTGAAAAATGCCAGCAATAGACTATCTCCCCTTCTGGCAATTTGCTTCACCAGCTGTATGACCCATGGGATTCTGCCTGATGCACTCCTTTCTATCACCCTGGTCCCAGTCATAAAGGACAAAGCGGGTAGAATGGGAAGCTCGGACAACTATAGGCCCATTGCCCTTGCCAGCATTGTATCAAAGGTCCTTGAGAAAGTACTGTTGTGTAGATTACAAGATGTGATATACTCTGCAGATAACCAATTTGGTTTCAAGGCAAAGCATGGCACAGACTTATGCATATTTGCCTTAAAGGAAATTATCAGAAAGTATAAGAGTAAAAACTCCTCTATGCTCATATGCTTCATTGATGCATCCAAGGCATTTGACCGTGTGAACCATGTAAAGTTATTTATCAAGCTGCGTCAGCGAGGAGTACCTAAGTATATATTGAGAAGCTTAGCCTCCTGGTACGCCCACCAGGTGATGCAGGTGAGATGGGGCAGTAGTGTGTCGGCTCCATTTGGTGTTTCCAATGGAGTGAGACAAGGTGGAATCCTCTCTCCTGTACTGTTTAGTTTGTATATGGATGAATTGTCACAACTGTTAAATGTGTGCAGGACCGGCTGTATGATTGGGTCTACTCTTGTAAATCATCTCATGTACGCCGATGATGTTGTTGTTTTTAGTCCAAGCAGTGCTGGGATGCAGGAACTTTTAAACGTGTGTTCCAAATATGGTGTGGACTATGACATCAAATATAATGCAAACAAGAGTGTCATAATGATTTGCAGAACAAGAGACGATAAGGTTTTGAACTTTCCGTCATTTAATTTGTGCGGGAATAATCTGACCTTGTGCAGCAAATACAAATATTTGGGACATTTTATCTCTGATGATTTGGCAGACGATGATGACGTGCTCCGACAGTGCCGCATGATGTATGTGCAGGCTAATATTCTTGTGCGCAGGTTTGGTGCGTGTACAAATGTAGTGAAAAGGACACTGTTTAATGCCTATTGTACCCCACTTTATACAGCACACCTGTGGTCAAACTATAAACGTTCGAGCATACGGAAACTTAACGTGGCATATAACGACTGTCTAAGAATTTTGCTGAAAAGACCTCGATGGGAGAGTGCCAGCCACTTATTTGTTTCTGCTGGCATCCGAACTTTTCATGCTGTTTTGAGAAATTTAATGTACAGATTTATATGTCGGCTCAACAGCTGTGCCAATATGATTATTATGAGCTTGACAAACGTCAAAGTCAGTGCCACGCGCTACCAGTCTGAACTGTGGCAGCATTGGTACAGTTGTCTGCTCTAAATGTTGTTGTGTGTTTGTTTTTTCGTTTTTAACTGGACCTCGAGTCTGCAATAAAGGTTGATGAAAGAAGAACGAGAGTCTCAGGGAAGTGTTTATTATAAAACTCTAACATCTATTCCAAACATTACAGAAAACACGTATTCTCATAAAAAAACAGAACAATTAAAGCTTTTACAAAGTGGATAAATTCTCAGGAAATACAATGGGCCCAGTTTTACACAAGTTACAAATTAATTTTCATGAGCTATATTTTGTATTTAACCGACCCACGTTTTAAAAAGGATCATTATTATTCTGGAACTAATTATCTTTATATCATGAGTGAAACTGGGCCCTAAATAAAGGACTGTTCAAACATTTCTCATTCTCAATTATGAAAGAAAACACTTTTTAAAGAAACAAAGATGTTTTTCTTCAGGCCAACGCAGACGGTGGTTTTCTACGGCAGTTAATCATGATTATGTCTTTACTGGAATAATGTTTGAGTCATGTAATGTTAACGTTCAAACGGAGAGAAACTGGTGCAGGTAAGTGGTGTAGGTGTTGTAGGTGTTGTAGGTGGTGTAGGTGTTGTAGGTGGTGTAGGTGGTGTAAGTGGTGTAGGTGTTGTAGGTGGTGTAAGTGGTGTAGGTGTTGGTTACAGACACAAAGGCATGAGGTTATTATTCAAGACAAGAGGAAAACACTGAGGATTTGTTTTGTCTTCTATAAATGTGACGCTAAAAGTTCTGCAGAAACAGAGTCACGTGATCATGAGGCTGCAGTGTCGTGCGTTGGCCTGGTGGTGGCGCTGTGGGGTCAGCGCTGCTGCTGCAGAGAATCGTAAGTGTCTCTGGTGGCTGCGCTCAGGCCCTGCACAAACCAACAACAACCCAGTACAGATGACTGTCTGAACAAAAGCCCTAAAACCGTCGAATATGAACAAAAAAAAACATTTAAACCAACAACAACCCAGTACAGATGACTGTCTGAACAAAAGCCCTAAAACCGTCGAACATGAACAAAAAAAACATTTAAACCAACAACAACCCAGTACAGATGACTGTCTGAACAAAAGCCCTGAAACCGTCGAACATGAACAAAAAAAACATTTAAACCAATTACTGTGAAACAAGTTCATACGTTTATCAGGCCGACTGTGAGTAACAGCTGGTTATGAAGGAGGGTTAGGATCTTTCTACTGCCGATGCCGATTTGCATGGCCGATATTTTTGACCGATATTTTTGACTGATTTTTCCAAATGTTTGGTCTATAATCCAGTATTTTGCCGCTCCAGCAGTGGCCATTTATTACTTTAGGTGAATCATTAGCTGCCATTAGCATTAGCATATAATTGCTAGCATTAGCATGTTGTTGCTAGCCGCGGTATTTTGCTTGCTGCTTCAGAATGAGACACAGCAGGCCCATATTCACCGAGCTGCAGTGAAACTCACGGATTGTTGCGTTTTCATTCTTTTTCCATCTCATTTTGTTGCTATTTTGACACTTTTTTCCAGAAGCTTTTCAGATTTGGGTAAAGCCAAACTGGAGAAAATGTGCTCGGTTCAGGAGGTTAATGAAATAATGAAATAGAGATAATTGTACCTGATAAACCTGCTCGTTCTTCCTCTGTCTCTGCTGCAACAAACACATCAAACTCATAAGTAATGTTTAGTTAACAGCAATAAAGTGTGAAGTAATGTTTAGTTAACAGTAATAAAGTGTAAGTAATGTTAGTTAACAGTAATAAAGTGTGAAGTACCTCTTTCCTATAAGTAATGTTAGTTAACAGTAATAAAGTGTAAGTAATGTTAGTTAACAGTAATAAAGTGTGAAGTAATGTTAGTTAACAGTAATAAAGTGTGAAGTAATGTTTAGTTAACAGTAATAAAGTGTGAAGTAATGTTAGTTAACAGTAATAAAGTGTGAAGTAATGTTAGTTAACAGTAATAAAGTGTAAGTAATGTTTAGTTAACAGTAATAAAGTGTAAGTAATGTTAGTTAACAGTAATAAAGTGTGAAGTAATGTTTAGTTAACAGTAATAAAGTATGAAGTAATGTTAGTTAACAGTAATAAAGTGTAAGTAATGTTTAGTTAACAGTAATAAAGTGTGAAGTAATGTTAGTTAACAGTAATAAAGTGTGAAGTAATGTTTAGTTAACAGTAATAAAGTGTGAAGTAATGTTAGTTAACAGTAATAAAGTGTGAAGTAATGTTAGTTAACAGTAATAAAGTGTAAGTAATGTTTAGTTAACAGTAATAAAGTATGAAGTAATGTTAGTTAACAGTAATAAAGTGTAAGTAATGTTTAGTTAACAGTAATAAAGTATGAAGTAATGTTAGTTAACAGTAATAAAGTGTAAGTAATGTTAGTTAACAGTAATAAAGTGTAAGTAATGTTTAGTTAACAGTAATAAAGTGTAAGTAATGTTTAGTTAACAGTAATAAAGTGTGAAGTACCTCTTTCCTATAAGTAATGTTAGTTAACAGTAATAAAGTGTAAGTAATGTTAGTTAACAGTAATAAAGTGTGAAGTAATGTTTAGTTAACAGTAATAAAGTATGAAGTAATGTTAGTTAACAGTAATAAAGTGTAAGTAATGTTTAGTTAACAGTAATAAAGTGTGAAGTAATGTTAGTTAACAGTAATAAAGTGTGAAGTAATGTTTAGTTAACAGTAATAAAGTGTGAAGTAATGTTAGTTAACAGTAATAAAGTGTGAAGTAATGTTAGTTAACAGTAATAAAGTGTAAGTAATGTTTAGTTAACAGTAATAAAGTATGAAGTAATGTTAGTTAACAGTAATAAAGTGTAAGTAATGTTTAGTTAACAGTAATAAAGTATGAAGTAATGTTAGTTAACAGTAATAAAGTGTAAGTAATGTTAGTTAACAGTAATAAAGTGTAAGTAATGTTTAGTTAACAGTAATAAAGTGTAAGTAATGTTTAGTTAACAGTAATAAAGTGTGAAGTACCTCTTTCCTATAAGTAATGTTAGTTAACAGTAATAAAGTGTAAGTAATGTTAGTTAACAGTAATAAAGTGTAAGTAATGTTAGTTAACAGTAATAAAGTGTGAAGTACCTCTTTCCTATAAGTAATGTTAGTTAACAGTAATAAAGTGTAAGTAATGTTAGTTAACAGTAATAAAGTGTAAGTAATGTTAGTTAACAGTAATAAAGTGTAAGTAATGTTAGTTAACAGTAATAAAGTGTAAGTAATGTTAGTTAACAGTAATAAAGTGTGAAGTACCTCTTTCCTATAAGTAATGTTAGTTAACAGTAATAAAGTGTAAGTAATGTTAGTTAACAGTAATAAAGTGTGAAGTAATGTTAGTTAACAGTAATAAAGTGTGAAGTAATGTTAGTTAACAGTAATAAAGTGTGAAGTACCTCTTTCCTATAAGTAATGTTTAGTTAACAGTAATAAAGTGTAAGTAATGTTTAGTTAACAGTAATAAAGTACAAGTAATGTTTAGTTAACAGTAATAAAGTGTAAGTAATGTTTAGTTAACAGTAATAAAGTATGAAGTAATGTTAGTTAACAGTAATAAAGTACAAGTAATGTTTAGTTAACAGTAATAAAGTGTAAGTAATGTTAGTTAACAGTAATAAAGTATGAAGTATTGTTAGTTAACAGTAATAAAGTGTGAAGTAATGTTAGTTAACAGTAATAAAGTGTGAAGTACCTCTTTCCTATAAGTAATGTTTAGTTAACAGTAATAAAGTGTAAGTAATGTTTAGTTAACAGTAATAAAGTGTAAGTAATGTTTAGTTAACAGTAATAAAGTATGAAGTATTGTTAGTTAACAGTAATAAAGTGTGAAGTAATGTTAGTTAACAGTAATAAAGTGTGAAGTACCTCTTTCCTATAAGTAATGTTTAGTTAACAGTAATAAAGTACAAGTAATGTTAGTTAACAGTAATAAAGTGTAAGTAATGTTTAGTTAACAGTAATAAAGTACAAGTAATGTTTAGTTAACAGTAATAAAGTGTAAGTAATGTTTAGTTAACAGTAATAAAGTGTAAGTAATGTTAGTTAACAGTAATAAAGTGTGAAGTACCTCTTTCCTATAAGTAATGTTTAGTTAACAGTAATAAAGTACAAGTAATGTTTAGTTAACAGTAATAAAGTGTAAGTAATGTTTAGTTAACAGTAATAAAGTATGAAGTAATTTTAGTTAACAGTAATAAAGTATGAAGTAATGTTAGTTAACAGTAATAAAGTGTAAGTAATGTTTAGTTAACAGTAATAAAGTATGAAGTAATGTTTAGTTAACAGTAATAAAGTATGAAGTAATGTTTAGTTAACAGTAATAAAGTATGAAGTAATGTTTAGTTAACAGTAATAAAGTATGAAGTAATGTTTAGTTAACAGTAATAAAGTGTGAAGTAATGTTAGTTAACAGTAATAAAGTGTGAAGTAATGTTAGTTAACAGTAATAAAGTGTAAGTAATGTTTAGTTAACAGTAATAAAGTATGAAGTAATGTTTAGTTAACAGTAATAAAGTATGAAGTAATGTTTAGTTAACAGTAATAAAGTATGAAGTAATGTTTAGTTAACAGTAATAAAGTATGAAGTAATGTTTAGTTAACAGTAATAAAGTGTGAAGTAATGTTAGTTAACAGTAATAAAGTGTGAAGTAATGTTAGTTAACAGTAATAAAGTGTGAAGTACCTCTTTCCTGGGCAGCTCGCGGTACTCACTGTCATCTCCGCGCCGAGTCAAGCCCTGACAAAACACACTCATTTATATTATGTTATATTAATAATAAAGCCTTAAATGTGACTCAATGCAACATAAATCTAAAGTTCTGGTCCAGCTGCAGTTATGTTTGTTTCGTTTGTTTCGTTTGTTTCGTTTGTTTCGTTTGTTTCGTTTGTTTCGTTTGTTTCGTTTGTTTCGTTTGTTTCGTTTGTTATGTTTGTTATGTTTGTTATGTTTGTTGTGTTTGTTTTGTTTGTTATGTTTGTTATGTTTGTTATGTTTGTTATGTTTGTTTTGTTTGTTGTGTTTGTTGTGTTTGTTGTGTTTGTTTTGTTTGTTTTGTTTGTTGTGTTTGTTGTGTTTGTTGTGTTTGTTGTGTTTGTTGTGTTTGTTGTGTTTGTTGTGTTTGTTTTGTTTGTTTTGTTTGTTTTGTTTGTTTTGTTTGTTTTGTTTGTTGTGTTTGTTTTGTTTGTTGTGTTTGTTGTGTTTGTTGTGTTTGTTGTGTTTGTTGTGTTTGTTGTGTTTGTTGTGTTTGTTGTGTTTGTTGTGTTTGTTATGTTTGTTATGTTTGTTTTGTTTGTTATGTTTGTTATGTTTGTTATGTTTTGTTTGTTTTGTTTGTTTGTTATGTTTGTTTTGTTTGTTATGTTTGTTATGTTTGTTATGTTTGTTATGTTTGTTATGTTTGTTTTGTTTGTTTTGTTTGTTTTGTTTGTTGTGTTTGTTGTGTTTGTTGTGTTTGTTGTGTTTGTTGTGTTTGTTGTGTTTGTTTTGTTTGTTTTGTTTGTTTTGTTTGTTTTGTTTGTTTTGTTATGTTTGTTTTGTTTGTTTTGTTTGTTGTGTTTGTTGTGTTTGTTGTGTTTGTTGTGTTTGTTGTGTTTGTTGTGTTTGTTGTGTTTGTTGTGTTTGTTGTGTTTGTTGTGTTTGTTGTGTTTGTTTTGTTTGTTTTGTTTGTTTTGTTTGTTTTGTTTGTTTTGTTTGTTTTGTTTGTTTTGTTTGTTTTGTTTGTTTTGTTTGTTGTGTTTGTTGTGTTTGTTGTGTTTGTTGTGTTTGTTGTGTTTGTTGTGTTTGTTGTGTTTGTTTTGTTTGTTATGTTTGTTATGTTTGTTTTGTTTGTTTTGTTTGTTTTGTTTGTTATGTTTGTTATGTTTTGTTTGTTTTGTTTGTTTGTTTTGTTTGTTTTGTTTGTTTTGTTTGTTATGTTTGTTATGTTTGTTATGTTTGTTATGTTTGTTTTGTTTGTTTTGTTTGTTATGTTTGTTATGTTTGTTATGTTTGTTATGTTTGTTTTGTTTGTTGTGTTTGTTGTGTTTGTTGTGTTTGTTGTGTTTGTTGTGTTTGTTGTGTTTGTTTTGTTTGTTTTGTTTGTTATGTTTGTTATGTTTGTTGTGTTTGTTGTGTTTGTTGTGTTTGTTGTGTTTGTTGTGTTTGTTGTGTTTGTTTTGTTTGTTTTGTTTGTTATGTTTGTTATGTTTGTTTTGTTTGTTTTGTTTGTTGTGTTTGTTGTGTTTGTTGTGTTTGTTGTGTTTGTTGTGTTTGTTGTGTTTGTTGTGTTTGTTGTGTTTGTTATGTTTGTTTTGTTTGTTTTGTTTGTTATGTTTGTTTTGTTTGTTTTGTTTGTTGTGTTTGTTGTGTTTGTTATGTTTGTTTTGTTTGTTATGTTTGTTATGTTTGTTTTGTTTGTTTTGTTTGTTATGTTACGCTGGCCCTGAGGACTGAGGTTCCTCTGCCTGATGGAACGTCTCAGTTAGGTCTAATTAGTAACAAGAACGTGTGAGAAGCTTCATGATCGAAAGGATTTACCGTGTAGAGCGAGTCGTCGTGTCGCCGCGCGCCCTGGAAACAGAAACATGAACGTTACGCTCAGTGGAGGCGATTTGAGACTGAAATGATCAGAAAGACTCACTCGAGCTCCGCGTTCAGCGTCGAAGCGAAGCCCGTCGTATCCGGGGTCTTGGCCACGAAGACTCTGAAAGTCCAGAAACACGTCTTTAAGCACGAATGTTCTTTACATGGAGCGTTAACCTACAGCCAGTTACAGCTCCACCAACTCCACCAGCTCCACCAGCTCCACCAGCTCCACCAGCTCCACCAGCTCCACCAGCTCCACCAACTCCACCAGCTCCACCAACTCCACCAGCTCCACCAACTCCACCAACTCCACCAACTCCACCAGCTCCACCAACTCCACCAGCTCCACCAACTCCACCAGCTCCACCAGCTCCACCAGCTCCACCAGCTCCACCAGCTCCAGCAGCTCCAGCGACTCCCGATGTTCCTGATGTTCTGATGTCCTTTTCTACCTTCATCAGGCCTAAAGCGCTTTACAGCAAAGATCCACTCACCCATTCATACACTAGTGCAGACCCTGGAGCTGAGGACGGGGAAGTGTCTTGCCCAAGGACACAACAACAGCGTGCCCATTCAGGAGCTGGGATTCGAACCCTCGACCTTCTGACAGACAAGCTGAACTTTAAAGATGATACAGACATGCTGTGTCAGCAGCACCTCTTCCATGTGGACTTTATTCCAGAAATCCTGTGTTGAGTCAGGGCTAACGTTCTCCCAGACCAGAGGAGAAGGTGGTTCTCCCAGACCAGAGGAGAAGGTGGTTCTCCCAGACCAGAGGAGAACGTGGTTCTCCCAGACCAGAGGAGAACGTGGTTCTCCCAGACCAGAGGAGAACATGGTTCTCCCTGACCAGAGGAGAACGTGGTTCTCCCAGACCAGAGGAGAAGGTGGTTCTCCCAGACCAGAGGAGAACGTGGTTCTCCCAGACCAGAGGAGAACGTGGTTCTCCCAGACCAGAGGAGAACGTGGTTCTCCCAGACCAGAGGAGAACGTGGTTCTCGTGGTCTGGGAGAACGTGGTGAAACTCAACGTTAAATCCAAAATGTCCCTGAGGTGGACAGTGGATCTGAGCTCCGCAGACGTGACACAATTACAAAGACTCACCTTTTTCCTAATCCAATAAGGCAGTAAGAATTATCACTAAAGCAGATTAATATCACCAACAAACCCTATTTTTGTAGAGCTTAATCTACTGAAAATCCATGATCTTGATGATCTACATACATGAGTAAAAGTGTATAAGGCCCATAATAATAATCTCCTCCTCCCATCCAGGAGCTTTTGGAACAAAGTCAGTAGAACCTCAGAGGAACCAGTGTTTTCAGAAAAGCAAAAGCTCGAAAGAATTAAAAAAGTCGATGTATTTCTGTAAGAGCCGTCCCAAACAGTCAAAGCTTTTAAAAAGATTTATAAATCTACTAAATGAATAACATTCCATAACGGATGAAATCTTCTGTTTGATGCTTGTTATAAATGTTTGTTTCTGGTGGACGTCTGTAAACTGGGTTAGGCAGAAGAACTTCAGCCTAAACCGTTTCACACGTGTTGTCCATGAATAATGTTTGTTTCATGTTTAAACTTGTACGACGTCACTTTCTGAAAAGCTTTGAGCTTCTGTCCAACGACCCAAACATCTGCAGATCTTTACCCAAACATCTGCAGATCTTTACCCAAACATCTGCAGATCTTTACAAACACCCAAACATCTGCAGATCTTTACCCAAACATCTGCAGATCTTTACAAAGACCCAAACATCTGCAGATCTTTACCCAAACATCTGCAGATCTTTACCCAAACATCTGCAGATCTTTACCCAAACATCTGCAGATCTTTACCCAAACATCTGCAGATCTTTACAATGACCCAAACATCTGCAGATCTTTACAAAGACCCAAACATCTGCAGATCTTTACCCAAACATCTGCAGATCTTTACCCAAACATCTGCAGATCTTTACCCAAACATCTGCAGATCTTTACCCAAACATCTGCAGATCTTTACAATGACCCAAACATCTGCAGATCTTTACAATGACCCAAACATCTGCAGATCTTTACAATGACCCAAACATCTGCAGATCTTTACCCAAACATCTGCAGATCTTTACAATGACCCAAACATCTGCAGATCTTTACAAAGACCCAAACATCTGCAGATCTTTACAATGACCCAAACATCTGCAGATCTTTACAAAGACAGAGAATAAACATCTGCAGATCTTTACCCAAACATCTGCAGATCTTTACCCAAACATCTGCAGATCTTTACCCAAACATCTGCAGATCTTTACCCAAACATCTGCAGATCTTTACAATGACCCAAACATCTGCAGATCTTTACAATGACCCAAACATCTGCAGATCTTTACCCACACATCTGCAGATCTTTACCCACACATCTGCAGATCTTTACAAAGACAGAGAATAAACATCTGCAGATCTTTACCCAAACATCTGCAGATCTTTACCCAAACATCTGCAGATCTTTACCCAAACATCTGCAGATCTTTACAAAGACCCAAACATCTGCAGATCTTTACCCAAACATCTGCAGATCTTCACAAAGACAGAATAAACATCTGGAAGTGACTCACGCTGTAGAGGCCGTCGTCCGCCGCAGCTTTGGGCCTGAAAAACTAAAGCAAAGTCATGTTAGAGAGTCGTCTAGACTGGGCTTTGGCTTCTGTAACAGCCCGGTCCAGACGACTGTACCTTCTCCCGCACAAACATGGCGGTGATGAAGAGTCCATAGAGTCCGAGGAACCCGTCCAGGATGAAGCAGAGTCTGGGATTGTACACGAGCTCTAAGGGTCAGAGGTCACAAGAACCATGTTAAACTTTTTCAACTACAAGTTGTAGTTACACAGGGTTCCCACTCTTTACTTGAAATCACTGTCAAGGTCATTTCCAAGATTTTCAAGGACATTTTAAAGTGCAAAAAAATACAAAGTAAGCGATCACATCTGCGGAAACCTGCCCTCCCCAGTGAGTCCCTTTGTGAGTTCCTCTTCATTTTGATCCGTGATCAGATAATGTAATCCATGGTGACAGACGTAGTTGTTTAGGTCTGAAGAGAAAAGGAGCAAACACATGGCGTCTGCAGGTTCGAGGAATCATACAAAAACTGAGGTTCATTGGGGGAAAACAACAAAAAGCGAGCTGAGTTCGGGTTGACCAGGTCTAAACCAGAACTGAACCAGGACCAGGTCAGGACAAAGACAATAATGAATTAGGTGTAAACCAGCTATGAACCAAATGCAGTCCAGATCTTATCCCATGAAAATGGGATAAGATCTGGTGCAATCTGATGCATTTTGAGATGCATTTTTTTTTGCCAACCTTGGGAGAACTGGAGAAACTGAACCTCAGCCAGGATTAAAAAATATGACGGCCTCCATATGCATTTACAGTATATGAGGCACAATGTATAAGGGCACCACAAATGCTTAATGCATGACCTCCACAAGAGACGGTGGACGGGCTGTAACTTAACTGTGATTGACCCATCGTGACGCCAATACAATGTTCTGCCATTCAGATTTTAATACACTTTATTGGCAAAGACAACCTAAAAACACAATAGTGGTTTCCAGCACAGTGGAGGAGCTCTATGGACCTGATTCATGTACAATTCGTGCAAACACTTAATATATATATGGGAGGTAAAATACAAGTATAGACCAAAGTGTAAAATCAATATTTTAAAAATGATTGAATAAATGAAGTCTATGACGTCTCGTACATGTTTTGTTAATCACAGGCTGTTGGTTAGATTTGGCTACAGCTCTGAGACTGAGCCCAAAGGAAAACTTAGTGCTTGTGTCCAGTGGGTCAACTCTGGACGCAGGCTAAGAACGCCCTGTACTGGAACTGGTCGGGCCTCTTTTATTCCAGAGGCTGTTGCGAAGGTAAAGGATCATATGTTGCTCAGTGAAGCTGCTGCACATGAGGCTTTACTTGATCTTCTTCTGACTGTGTGACTGATGATGCTGTGACTGTAGGATCTTTGTCCCAAACACAATTGTCTCACTGTGTTTTAATTGTTTGTTTTTGCTTCATTATGTGTGGACTCCTGCTGCATAATCATTTCCTCCGGGACATTAATAAAGTTGAACCTTGAACCTTAACACTCGCTACTGTAGGCGCGTGGTCATTGTTTTGGTTTCCGAGAGAAGCGCGTTAGTGAAGCTGCATGAGAGATGCATTCAGGGACTGAAAGAAGTGCGGGAAAGGCGACTTTTTTCCCCACAAACGCGGAAAATCGGGACAAATATAACAGTGTAATTATTTAAAATAATGACATTTATATTTATCTACAACGGCAACATAAATGAAGCAGAAATATTTTCAGAGGCTACTTTTTTTTTCAAGGACGTTTGACGTTTTTCTCCATGACTTGAAAAGAGACATGTTATTTTCCAGGTTTTCCAGATTTTCAAGGACGCGTGGGAACCCTGGGGGAGTCAAAGGCCCTGATGAAAAGCCGTAATTCTTTAAAGGAAACTCGGTTAAATAAACTTCACCTGTGGAGGCGGAAACGGTCCCGGCGCCGAGCACGAGCATCACCATGACGACGCTGCTCCCCTGCATCTTCAGCTTTGCCAAAGTACTTCAAATACTTCAAATACTCCTCTGATACTCCACAGATACTCGCAGGACTCGGGCCGCAGCCGTGCTGACGTTCTCCTGCAGGGGGCGAGCTGTAAACAAGGAACAGAACCCCAGAGTCAAGACTAAACACGGTGATGTAACCCCCCCTGAACCCAGCACATTTTCCCCAGTTCAGCTTTACCCAAATCTAAAAGCTTCTGGAAAAAGGCGTCAAAATGGAGACAGAACGAGACGTAAATGAGGATGTGACGAAACGCAATGAAAAACCTGAACCCGAACAATAGAGCGGCATCACTGAGGAAAAACATCCCTTTAAATCTAACCCTGTGAGGAAAAACATCCCTTTAAATCTAACCCTGAGGAAAAACATCCCTTTAAATCTAACCCTGTGAGGAAAAACATCCCTTTAAATCTAACCCTGAGGAAAAACATCCCTTTAAATCTAACCCTGTGAGGAAAAACATCCCTTTAAATCTAACCCTGAGGAAAAACATCCCTTTAAATCTAACCCTGTGAGGAAAAACATCCCTTTAAATCTAACCCTGAGGAAAAACATCCCTTTAAATCTAACCCTGTGAGGAAAAACATCCCTTTAAATCTAACCCTGTGAAAAACATCCCTTTAAATCTAACCCTGTGAGGAAAAACATCCCTTTAAATCTAACCCTGTGAGGAAAAACATCCCTTTAAATCTAACCCTGAGGAAAAACATCCCTTTAAATCTAACCCTGTGAGGAAAAACATCCCTTTAAATCTAACCCTGAGGAAAAACATCCCTTTAAATCTAACCCTGTGAGAAAAAACATCCCTTTAAATCTAACCCTGAGGAAAAACATCCCTTTAAATCTAACCCTGTGGAAAAACATCCCTTTAAATCAAACCCTGTGAGGAAAAACATCCCTTTAAATCTAACCCTGAGGAAAAACATCCCTTTAAATCTAACCCTGTGGAAAAACATCCCTTTAAATCTAACCCTGAGGAAAAACATCCCTTTAAATCTAACCCTGTGAGGAAAAACATCCCTTTAAATTTAACCCTGAGGAAAAACATCCCTTTAAATCTAACCCTGTGAGGAAAAACATCCCTTTAAATCAACTTTTCAGACGAGGCGTCTAGAAGCTTTTAGATTTGGGTAAGTACTAAGTAATCTTTATTTATACAGCACCTTTCACAGGCAAAGGCCACAAAGTGCTTCACAACACAGTTAAAGCAGAAATTACAAACAATATAAAAGGGGTCAAAACAACACAGAAATCACAGCAGCCCAAAAGTAGCTCATTAAAAGCTTGAACAAATAAATGTGTCTTAAGTTCACTTTTGAAAGAATCAACAGAGTCAATAGAAGATCATTCCAGAGCCTGGAGCAACAGCCTGGAAGGATCGGTCGCCTCTAGTACGAAAACTTGTACGAGGAACCTTTAGCAGATTCTGATCCACAGACCTCAGAGCCTCACAGGGTGTAAGGCTGGACCAGAGCACTGAGATAAGGAGGAGCCTGACCCTCAGACCTCAGAGCCTCACAGGGGTGTCAGGCTGGACCAGAGCACTGAGATAAGGAGGAGCCTGATCCTCAGACCTCAGAGCCTCACAGGTGTCAGGCTGGACCAGAGCACTGAGATAAGGAGGAGCCTGACCCTCAGACCTCAGAGCCTCACAGGGGTGTCAGGCTGGACCAGAGCACTGAGATAAGGAGGAGCCTGATCCTCAGACCTCAGAGCCTCACAGGTGTCAGGCTGGACCAGAGCACTGAGATAAGGAGGAGCCTGATCCTCAGACCTCAGAGCCTCACAGGTGTCAGGCTGGACCAGAGCACTGAGATAAGGAGGAGCCTGATCCTCAGACCTCAGAGCCTCACAGGTGTCAGGCTGGACCAGAGCACTGAGATAAGAAGGAGCCTGATCCTCAGACCTCAGAGCCTCACAGGGTGTAAGGCTGAACCAGAGCACTGAGATAAGAAGGAGCCTGATCCTCAGACCTCAGAGCCTCACAGGGAGTCAGGCTGGACCAGAGCACTGATATAAGAAGGAGCCTGATCCTCAGACCTCAGAGCCTCACAGGGAGTCAGGCTGGACCAGAGCACTGACATAAGGAGGAGCCTGACCCTGCACGGCTCTGAAGGCTAGAACCAGAACTTTAAACTTGATCCTAAAAGACACTGGCAGCCGATGAAGCTGTTTTAAAATAGCAGATATGTGGGTCCTCCTGAATTCTCACTGCAGAGTTTTGCACTGATTGCAGTCGAGAAGCTCCTTCTTGTTAAGACATGAAAACAAACCGTTACAGTCGTCTAAACGTGAAGACACAAATGCATGGATGATCAGCTCCAAATCATTACGTGAGACCATATTCCTAAGTTTAGAGATGTTCCTCAGTTGAAAGAAGCAGTTCCTGGTTAGCTGCTCACAGTGCTGCACTAATGACATGTCTTTGTCAAAAATAACTCCCAAGTTTCGAAGGCTCGGTTTCGCAGACTGGCCTAAGTCACCCAGGAACTGTTTAATCCCTGGAACTGAATCATCAGGTGTGATTACCAGGGTTTCCGTTTTGCCTGTATTTAGCTGCAAAGAGTTATCGCTGAGCCGTTGTTTTATTTCCAATGGAGTAAAGCTGAACTGAACAGACTCTGCTGTGTCTTTAAGATAAGATGTGTCGCCTCTGGACGACTGAGAGCCTGTAAGTTCAGTCACTCCTGGACGACTGAGAGTCTAAGTTCAGTCACTCCTGGACGACTGAGAGCCTGTAAGTTCAGTCACTTCTGGACGACTGAGAGCCTGTAAGTTCAGTCACTCCTGGACGACTGAGAGCCTGTGAGTTCAGTCACTCCTGGACGACTGAGAGCCTGTGAGTTCAGTCACTCCTGGACGACTGAGAGCCTGTAAGTTCAGTCACTCCTGGACGACTGAGAGCCTGTAAGTTCAGTCACTCCTGGACGACTGAGAGCCTGTAAGTTCAGTCACTCCTGGACGACTGAGAGCCTGTAAGTTCAGTCACTCCTGGACGACTGAGAGCCTGTGAGTTCAGTCACTCCTGGACGACTGAGAGCCTGTGAGTTCAGTCACTCCTGGACGACTGAGAGCCTGTAAGTTTAGTCGCCTCTGGACGACTGAGAGCCTGTAAGTTCAGTCACTCCTGGACGACTGAGAGCCTGTAAGTTCAGTCACTCCTGGACGACTGAGAGCCTGTAAGTTCAGTCACTCCTGGACGACTGAGAGCCTGTGAGTTTAGTCACTCCTGGACGACTGAGAGCCTGTAAGTTCAGTCACTTCTGGACGACTGAGAGCCTGTAAGTTCAGTCACTCCTGGACGACTGAGAGCCTGTAAGTTCAGTCACTCCTGGACGACTGAGAGCCTGTGAGTTTAGTCACTCCTGGACGACTGAGAGCCTGTAAGACTCCGTAAACGATGACGGTTGTTTTTAGCGGAGCTGGAGGAGTTTAGTCACTTCCTTTCTGTCGTTTTCAAAGATTTTGAATCAATATGAACAAAGTTCAGGTTTAGTTTAACCTCTTAACTCCCACTTTAAACCAGCTTTACCCAAATGTAAAAGGACAACGGCATTTGAAAGCTAAGATCTACAAAACTAACCCGTCTTCATGGCTCGTTTGTGGCTCGTTCGTGGCTTCCTTGTTGATTTGTTCATTGCTCTTTAGTCGTGTTTTGTCTCTTTTTGTCGTGTTTTGTCTCTTTAGTCGTGTTTTGTCTCTTTAGTCGTGTTTTGTCTCTTTTTGTCGTGTTTTGTCTCTTTTAGTCGTGTTTTGTCTCTTTAGTCGTGTTTTGTCTCTTTAGTCGTGTTTTGTCTCTTTTTGTCGTGTTTTGTCTCTTTAGTCGTGTTTTGTCTCTTTAGTCGTGTTTTGTCTCTTTTTGTCGTGTTTTGTCTCTTTTGGTTATTGTTCATTTTCCATCTCATTTTTGCAGCACATTTTTGTGGCTCTTTTGCCACGTTTTTTTAGATTTGGGTAAAGACGAACTGTAGAAAATGTGGTTGAACCAAACCTTTAGTTCATGTGTGTTTTCATAAAAACAGTTGTTCCAATGTAGAATCATAAGTATTTGACACATTTAGAGAAAATAAACGTTACTCACTGAGTTTAGTTGAACTTGTTGCAGGTTTTTTGTCCGTTTTGTCGCAGACGAGTCGTCGCTGAAGCTGCAGAGGCTTCGATGAAACGAGAAACTGAGACAAACTGAGAGACTGATGGAAGCTCTGAAACAGGAAGTGGTGAAGCAGGTGTCGAAAACCCAGAGCAGCAGGAAACCGACAAAACCGAATGAGCGCGAGCAGAGACAAAGACACTCGTTTAGAATCACCTTTATTATGTTACTCTCTTCATCTGAGCCACTCCCAACAAACACACTTTTATTTTCTATAAAAATAAAGTCACAGCAAAAAGAGAGAGTTCAAAAAACAAAGAAAAGTCTTAAAATCCAAAGAAATGATTCAGTTTTTTCCTCCAAAGACACAAAGATCACATCAGAAAGAGAGAATATATTAATGTAAAGACACATCAGTCCATCAGAAAGACTCCAGTTCCCATCATGCCTCAGCACTTCCTCTTCAGGGCCAGTACTTCCTGTTTTCCTCCGGAGACGCTTGAAAATATTCGTCTGGACTCACAGTCTTCACCCCCCCGAAGTAATCCAGCACCCAGACCTGCAGCAGAGAAAAGGGTCACAACTGAGGAAGAACTGGACAAACGGGCCAGAACCGGGCCAGAACGGGTCAGAACTGGACAAACGGGCCAGAACCGGGCCAGAACCGGGTCAGAACCGGGTCAGAACTGGGTCAGAACTAAAGAAACCGGGTCAGAACTGGACAAACGGGCCAGAATCGGGTCAGAACTAAAGAAACCGGGTCAGAACTGGGTGAGAACTAAAGAAACCGGGTCAGAACTGGACAAACCGGGTCAGAACCGGGTCAGAACTAAAGAAACCAGGTCAGAACCGGGTCAGAACCAGTTCCTCATCCATCAACACTAGACCAGCCTCATTAATATGCAAATCAGTGACATTAAACAACATTTGTTTTCATTTATATTTGTAAGTTATTAGTTTTGGCCACTAGGGGAGACACTCGTCTACTAGACTTATGTAATTAGTCTATATTAAGTCTTTACTTTCGTGAACAGCAACATGAAAAAAAAAAGAAGTAAAACTAATTAACAAAATAGACTCTGATAAAGCCCGTCTTTATTTGTTTCCTCCAAACCAGCTGAGTCTTTAAGCGCCGGGTTAACAGTTATTGTGCCCATTAGGAGGAGATTCATTAGTTTTACCCCAATCTAAAAGCTGGACTGGAGAGGAACAGGGGAGACAGACAGAGTCACAGACAGAGTCACAGACAGAGTCACAGAGTCACAGAGTCACAGAGTCACAGAGTCACAGACAGAGTCACAGACAGAGTCACAGAGTCACAGAGTCACAGAGTCACAGACAGAGTCACAGAGTCACAGACAGAGTCACAGAGTCACAGAGTCACAGACAGAGTCACAGAGTCACAGAGTCACAGAGTCACAGAGTCACAGACAGAGTCACAGAGTCACAGACAGAGTCACAGAGTCACAGAGTCACAGAGTCACAGACAGAGTCACAGAGTCACAGACAGAGTCACAGAGTCACAGAGTCACAGAGTCACAGACAGAGTCACAGAGTCACAGACAGAGTCACAGAGTCACAGAGTCACAGAGTCACAGACAGAGTCACAGACAGAGTCACAGAGTCACAGAGTCACAGACAGAGTCACAGAGTCACAGAGTCACAGAGTCACAGACAGAGTCACAGACAGAGTCACAGACAGAGTCACAGAGTCACAGAGTCACAGAGTCACAGACAGAGTCACAGACAGAGTCACAGACAGAGTCACAGACAGAGTCACAGAGTCACAGAGTCACAGAGTCACAGACAGAGTCACAGACAGAGTCACAGAGTCACAGAGTCACAGACAGAGTCACAGAGTCACAGAGTCACAGAGTCACAGAGTCACAGAGTCACAGAGTCACAGACAGAGTCACAGAGTCACAGAGTCACAGAGTCACAGAGTCACAGAGTCACAGAGTCACAGAGTCACAGAGTCACAGACAGAGTCACAGAGTCACAGACAGAGTCACAGAGTCACAGAGTCACAGACAGAGTCACAGAGTCACAGAGTCACAGAGTCACAGACAGAGTCACAGACAGAGTCACAGAGTCACAGACAGAGTCACAGACAGAGTCACAGAGTCACAGACAGAGTCACAGACAGAGTCACAGACAGAGTCACAGACAGAGTCACAGACAGAGTCACAGAGTCACAGACAGAGTCACAGAGTCACAGAGTCACAGACAGAGTCACAGAGTCACAGACAGAGTCACAGAGTCACAGACAGAGTCACAGAGTCACAGAGTCACAGTCAGAGTCACAGACAGAGTCACAGAGTCACAGACAGAGTCAGAGACAGAGTCAGTGTCACAGACAGAGTCACAGACAGAGTCACAGAGTCACAGAGTCACAGAGTCACAGAGTCACAGACAGAGTCACAGACAGAGTCACAGACAGAGTCACAGACAGAGTCACAGAGTCACAGACAGAGTCACAGAGTCACAGACAGAGTCACAGAGTCACAGAGTCACAGACAGAGTCACAGAGTCACAGACAGAGTTGCAGACAGAGTCACAGAGTCACAGAGTCACAGACAGAGTCACAGAGTCACAGACAGAGTCACAGACAGAGTCACAGACAGAGTCACAGACAGAGTCACAGAGTCACAGACAGAGTCACAGACAGAGTCACAGAGTCACAGACAGAGTCACAGAGTCACAGAGTCACAGACAGAGTCACAGACAGAGTCACAGAGTCACAGACAGAGTCACAGAGTCACAGAGTCACAGACAGAGTCACAGACAGAGTCACAGACAGAGTCACAGACAGAGTCACAGAGTCACAGAGTCACAGAGTCACAGAGTCACAGACAGAGTCACAGAGTCACAGAGTCACAGAGTCACAGACAGAGTCACAGACAGAGTCACAGAGTCACAGACAGAGTCACAGACAGAGTCACAGTCAGAGTCACAGAGTCACAGACAGAGTCACAGAGTCACAGACAGAGTCAGACAGAGTCACAGACAGAGTCACAGAGTCACAGACAGAGTCACAGAGTCACAGACAGAGTCACAGACAGAGTCAGAGTCACAGACAGAGTCACAGACAGAGTCACAGACAGAGTCAGAGTCACAGACAGAGTCACAGACAGAGTCACAGAGTCACAGACAGAGTCACAGAGTCACAGACAGAGTCACAGAGTCACAGAGTCACAGAGTCACAGACAGAGTCAGACAGAGTCACAGAGTCACAGAGTCACAGACAGAGTCACAGAGTCACAGAGTCACAGACAGAGTCACAGAGTCACAGACAGAGTCACAGAGTCACAGAGTCACAGACAGAGTCACAGACAGAGTCACAGACAGAGTCACAGAGTCACAGAGTCACAGACAGAGTCACAGAGTCACAGAGTCACAGACAGAGTCACAGAGTCACAGAGTCACAGACAGAGTCACAGACAGAGTCACAGACAGAGTCACAGACAGAGTCACAGAGTCACAGAGTCACAGAGTCACAGACAGAGTCACAGAGTCACAGACAGAGTCACAGAGTCACAGACAGAGTCACAGAGTCACAGACAGAGTCACAGAGTCACAGACAGAGTCACGGAGTCACAGACAGAGTCACAAAGCGCTTTACGTGAGACATGGGAGTTTTTAACAGACTGTACTGTCCCAGCCTGGCCAACTGAAAGATTAGACCCCTTCAGCCCCAGCCCGACCCCTTCAGCCCCAGCCCCCTTCAGCCCCAGCCCCTTTAGCCCCAGACCCCTTCAGCCCCAGACCCAGCCCCAGACCCAGCCCCCTTCAGCCCCAGACCCCTTCAGCCCCAGACCCAGCCCCAGACCCAGCCCCCTTCAGCCCCAGACCCCTTCAGCCCCAGACCCAGCCCCATCAGCCCCAGCCCCTTTAGCCCCAGACCCCTTCAGCCCCAGACCCGTTCAGCCCCAGACCCAGCCCCTTTCAGCCCTTGTGTTTGCCCCCCTTTGCGACCGCAGCGGTCCCACTCTGCTCCTGTGGAAACGCCACTAAAGTGAGGGTCGGGTTTTGGTGGGGTTTTGGTCGGGTTTTAGGTCGGGTTTTGGTCGGGTTTTGGTGGGGTTTTGGTGGGGTTTTGGTCGGGTTTTGGTCGGGTTTTAGGTCGGGTTTTGGTGGGGTTTTGGTGGGTTTTGGTCGGGTTTTGGTGGGTTTTGGTCGGGTTTTGGTGGGTTTTAGGTCGGGTTTTGGTGGGGTTTTGGTCGGGTTTTGGTGGGGTTTTGGTGGGGTTTTGGTGGGGTTTTGGTCGGGTTTTGGTCGGGTTTTAGGTCGGGTTTTGGTGGGGTTTTGGTCGGGTTTTGGTCGGGTTTTAGGTCGGGTTTTGGTGGGTTTTGGTCGGGTTTTGGTGGGTTTTGGTCGGGTTTTACGTCGGGTTTTAGGTCGGGTTTTGGGTCGGGTTTTAGGTCGGGTTTTGGGTCGGGTTTTAGGTCGGGTTTGGTGGGGTTTTGGTCGGGTTTTGGGTCGGGTTTTGGTCGGGTTTTAGGTCGGGTTTGGTGGGGTTTTGGTCGGGTTTTACGTCGGGTTTTACGTCGGGTTTTAGGTCGGGTTTTGGGTCGGGTTTTGGGTCGGGTTTTGGGTCGGGTTTTGGTCGGGTTTTGGTGGGGTTTTGGTCGGGTTTTAGGTCGGGTTTTAGGTCGGGTTTTGGGTCGGGTTTTGGGTCGGGTTTTAGGTCGGGTTTTAGGTCGGGTTTTGGTGGGGTTTTGGTCGGGTTTTAGGTCGGGTTTTAGGTCGGGTTTTGGTGGGTTTTGGTCGGGTTTTGGGTCGGGTTTCGGGTCGGGTTTCGGTCGGGTTTTAGGTCGGGTTTTAGGTCGGGTTTTGGTCGGGTTTCGGGTCGGGTTTCGGGTCGGGTTTCAGTCGGGTTTTAGGTCGGGTTTTGGTCGGGTTTTGGTCGGGTTTTGGGTCGGGTTTCGGGTCGGGTTTCAGTCGGGTTTTACGTCGGGTTTTGGGTCGGGTTTTGGGTCGGGTTTTGGTCGGGTTTTAGGTCGGGTTTTGGTGGGGTTTTGGTCGGGTTTTAGGTCGGGTTTTAGGTCGGGTTTTGGTGGGGTTTTGGTCGGGTTTTAGGTCGGGTTTTGGTGGGTTTTGGTCGGGTTTTGGGTCGGGTTTCGGGTCGGGTTTCGGTCGGGTTTTAGGTCGGGTTTTAGGTCGGGTTTTGGTCGGGTTTCGGGTCGGGTTTCGGGTCGGGTTTCAGTCGGGTTTTAGGTCGGGTTTTAGGTCGGGTTTTGGTCGGGTTTTAGGTCGGGTTTTGGTCGGGTTTTGGTCGGGTTTTAGGTCGGGTTTTGGGTCGGGTTTTGGGTCGGGTTTTGGGTCGGGTTTTGGGTCGGGTTTTGGGTCGGGTTTTGGGTCGGGTTTTGGTCGGGTTTTAGGTCAGGTTTTGGTGGGGTTTTGGTGGGGTTTTGGTGGGTTTTAGGTCGGGTTTTGGTCGGGTTTTGGTCGGGTTTTGGTCGGGTTTTGGTCGGGTTTTGGTGGGGTTTTGGTCGGGTTTTGGTGGGGTTTTGGTGGGTTTTAGGTCGGGTTTTGGTCGGGTTTTGGTCGGGTTTTAGGTCGGGTTTTAGGTCGGGTTTTGGTCGGGTTTTAGGTCGGGTTTTGGTGGGTTTTAGGTCGGGTTTTGGTCGGGTTTTAGGTCGGGTTTTGGTGGGGTTTTGGTCGGGTTTTGGTCGGGTTTTAGGTCGGGTTTTGGTGGGTTTTGGTGGGTTTTGGTGGGTTTTGGTCGGGTTTTACGTCGGGTTTTAGGTCGGGTTTTGGGTCGGGTTTTAGGTCGGGTTTGGTGGGGTTTTGGGTCGGGTTTTAGGTCGGGTTTGGTGGGGTTTTGGTCGGGTTTTGGTCGGGTTTTAGTCGGGTTTTGGTCGGGTTTTGGTCGGGTTTTGGGTCGGGTTTTGGGTCGGGTTTCGGGTCGGGTTTCAGTCGGGTTTTACGTCGGGTTTTAGGTCGGGTTTTGGGTCGGGTTTTGGTCGGGTTTTGGGTCGGGTTTTGGGTCGGGTTTTGGTCGGGTATTAGGTCGGGTTTTAGGTCGGGTTTTGGTGGGGTTTTGGTCGGGTTTTAGGTCGGGTTATAGGTCGGGTTTTGGTGGGGTTTTGGTCGGGTTTTAGGTGGGGTTTTGGTCGGGTTTTGGTCGGGTTTTGGGTCGGGTTTCAGTCGGGTTTTAGGTCGGGTTTTGGTCGGGTTTTGGTCGGGTTTTGGTCGGGTTTTGGTCGGGTTTTAGGTCGGGTTTTGGTCGGGTTTCGGTCGGGTTTTAGGTCGGGTTTTAGGTCGGGTTTTGGTCGGGTTTCGGGTCGGGTTTCGGGTCGGGTTTCAGTCGGGTTTTAGGTCGGGTTTTGGTCGGGTTTTGGTCGGGTTTTGGTCGGGTTTTGGTCGGGTTTTAGGTCGGGTTTGGTCGGGTTTTGGTCGGGTTTTGGTGGGGTTTTAGGTCGGGTTTCGGTCGGGTTTCGGTCGGGTTTTGGTCGGGTTTTGGTCGGGTTTTGGTCGGGTTTTAGGTCGGGTTTTAGGTCGGGTTTTGGGTCAGGTTTTAGGTCGGGTTTTAGGTCGGGTTTTGGGTCGGGTTTTAGGTCGGGTTTGGTGGGGTTTTGGTCGGGTTTTGGTCGGGTTTTAGTCGGGTTTTGGTCGGGTTTTGGTGGGGTTTTGGTGGGGTTTTAGGTCGGGTTTTGGTCGGGTTTTGGTCGGGTTTTGGTCGGGTTTTGGTCGGGTTTTGGTCGGGTTTTGGTCGGGTTTTAGGTCGGGTTTTGGGTCGGGTTTTGGGTCGGGTTTTGGGTCGGGTTTTGGGTCGGGTTTTAGGTCGGGTTTGGTGGGGTTTTGGTCGGGTTTTGGTCGGGTTTTGGGTCGGGTTTTAGGTCGTGTTTTGGGTCGGGTTTTAGGTCGGGTTTTGGGTCGGGTTTTAGGTCGGGTTTTAGGTCGGGTTTTGGTCGGGTTTTGGTCGGGTTTTGGTCGGGTTTTGGTCGGGTTTTAGGTCGGGTTTGGTCGGGTTTTGGTGGGGTTTTGGTGGGGTTTTAGGTCGGGTTTTGGTCGGGTTTTGGTCGGGTTTTGGTCGGGTTTTGGTCGGGTTTTGGTCGGGTTTTGGTCGGGTTTTAGGTCGGGTTTTAGGTCGGGTTTTGGGTCGGGTTTTGGGTCGGGTTTTGGGTCGGGTTTTGGGTCGGGTTTTAGGTCGGGTTTGGTGGGGTTTTGGTCGGGTTTTGGTCGGGTTTTGGTCGGGTTTTGGGTCGGGTTTTAGGTCGGGTTTTGGGTCGGGTTTTGGGTCGGGTTTTAGGTCGGGTTTTAGGTCGGGTTTTGGTGGGGTTTGGGTCGGGTTTTAGGTCGGGTTTTGGTCGGGTTTCGGGTCGGGTTTCAGTCGGGTTTTAGGTCGGGTTTCGGTCGGGTTTTGGTCGGGTTTTAGGTCGGGTTTGGTGGGGTTTTGGTCGGGTTTTGGTGGGGTTTTAGGTCGGGTTTTGGTCGGGTTTTGGTCGGGTTTCGGGTCGGGTTTCGGTCGGGTTTTGGTCGGGTTTTGGTGGGGTTTTAGGTCGGGTTTCGGTCGGGTTTTGGTCGGGTTTTGGTTGGGTTTTAGGTCGGGTTTTGGTCGGGTTTTAGGTCGGGTTTTAGGTCGGGTTTTGGTCGGGTTTTAGGTCGGGTTTTGGGTCGGGTTTTGGGTCGGGTTTTGGGTCGGGTTTTAGGTCGGGTTTGGTGGGGTTTTGGTCGGGTTTTGGTGGGTTTTAGTCGGGTTTTGGTCGGGTTTTGGGTCGGGTTTAGGGTCGGGTTTTGGGTCGGGTTTTGGGTCGGGTTTTGGGTCGGGTTTTGGGTCGGGTTTTAGGTCGGGTTTTGGTCGGGTTTTGGTCGGGTTTTAGGTCGGGTTTTGGTCGGGTTTTGGTCGGGTTTTAGGTCGGGTTTTAGGTCGGGTTTTGGGTCGGGTTTTGGTGGGGTTTTGGTCGGGTTTTGGTGGGTTTTAGTCGGGTTTTGGTCGGGTTTTGGGTCGGGTTTTAGGTCGGGTTTTGGGTCGGGTTTTGGGTCGGGTTTTGGGTCGGGTTTTGGTCGGGTTTTAGGTCGGGTTTTGGTGGGTTTTGGTGGGGTTTTGGTCGGGTTTTAGGTCGGGTTTTGGTGGGGTTTTAGGTCGGGTTTCGGTCGGGTTTTGGTCGGGTTTTGGTGGGTTTTGGTCGGGTTTTGGTGGGTTTTAGGTCGGGTTTTGGTGGGTTTTAGGTCGGGTTTCGGTCGGGTTTTGGTCGGGTTTTAGGTCGGGTTTTAGGTCGGGTTTTGGTCGGGTTTTAGGTCGGGTTTTAGGTCGGGTTTTGGTCGGGTTTTGGTCGGGTTTTAGGTCGGGTTTTAGGTCGGGTTTTGGGTCGGGTTTTGGGTCGGGTTTTGGGTCGGGTTTTAGGTCGGGTTTGGTGGGTTTTAGTCGGGTTTTGGTCGGGTTTTGGGTCGGGTTTTAGGTCGGGTTTTGGGTCGGGTTTTGGGTCGGGTTTTGGGTCGGGTTTTGGGTCGGGTTTTGGTCGGGTTTTGGGTCGGGTTTTGGGTCGGGTTTTGGGTCGGGTTTTAGGTCGGGTTTTGGTCGGGTTTTAGGTCGGGTTTTAGGTCGGGTTTTGGTCGGGTTTTAGGTCGGGTTTTGGTCGGGTTTTAGGTTGGGTTTTGGTCGGGTTTTAGGTTGGGTTTTTGGTGGGGTTTTAGGTCGGGTTTTAGGTCGGGTTTTAGGTCGGGTTTTAGGTCGGGTTTTGGTGGGTTTTGGTCGGGTTTTAGGTCGGGTTTTGGTCGGGTTTTAGGTCGGGTTTTGGTCGGGTTTTAGGTCGGGTTTTGGTCGGGTTTTGGTCGGGTTTTGGTCGGGTTTTAGGTCGGGTTTTGGTGGGGTTTTGGTGGGGTTTTGGTGGGGTTTTAGGTCGGGTTTTGGTCGGGTTTTGGTCGGGTTTTAGGTCGGGTTTTGGGTCGGGTTTTGGGTCGGGTTTTAGGTCGGGTTTGGTGGGGTTTTGGTCGGGTTTTGGTCGGGTTTTGGTCGGGTTTTGGGTCGGGTTTTGGGTCGGGTTTTAGGTCGGGTTTTGGGTCGGGTTTTGGGTCGGGTTTTAGGTCGGGTTTTAGGTCGGGTTTTGGTGGGGTTTTGGTCGGGTTTTAGGTCGGGTTTTGGTGGGGTTTGGGTCGGGTTTTAGGTCGGGTTTTGGTCGGGTTTCAGTCGGGTTTCAGGTCGGGTTTTGGTCGGGTTTTGGTCGGGTTTTAGGTCGGGTTTGGTGGGGTTTTGGTGGGGTTTTGGTGGGGTTTTAGGTCGGGTTTTGGTCGGGTTTCGGGTCGGGTTTCGGTCGGGTTTTGGTCGGGTTTTGGTGGGGTTTTAGGTCGGGTTTCGGTCGGGTTTTGGTCGGGTTTTGGTCGGGTTTTAGGTCGGGTTTTGGTCGGGTTTTAGGTCGGGTTTTAGGTCGGGTTTTGGTCGGGTTTTGGTCGGGTTTTGGGTCGGGTTTTAGGTCGGGTTTTGGGTCGGGTTTTGGGTCGGGTTTTGGGTCGGGTTTTGGGTCGGGTTTTAGGTCGGGTTTGGTGGGGTTTTGGTCGGGTTTTGGTGGGTTTTAGTCGGGTTTTGGTCGGGTTTAAGGTCGGGTTTAAGGTCGGGTTTTGGGTCGGGTTTTGGGTCGGGTTTTGGGTCGGGTTTTGGTTCGGGTTTTGGTCGGGTTTTGGGTCGGGTTTTGGGTCGGGTTTTAGGTCGGGTTTTGGTCGGGTTTTAGGTCGGGTTTTAGGTTGGGTTTTGGTGGGGTTTTAGGTCGGGTTTTAGGTCAGGTTTTAGGTCGGGTTTTGGTCGGGTTTTAGGTTGGGTTTTGGTGGGGTTTTGGTGGGGTTTTAGGTCGGGTTTTGGTGGGGTTTTGGTCGGGTTTTAGGTCGGGTTTTGGTCGGGTTTTAGGTCGGGTTTTAGGTCGGGTTTTACGTCGGGTTTTGGTCGGGTTTTAGGTCGGGTTTTAGGTCAGGTTTTAGGTCGGGTTTCAGGTCGGGTTTTAGGTCGGGTTTTGGTCGGGTTTTGGTCGGGTTTTGGTCGGGTTTTGGTCGGGTTTTAGGTCGGGTTTCAGGTCGGGTTTTAGGTCGGGTTTTGGTCGGGTTTTAGGTCGGGTTTTAGGTCGGGTTTTGGTCGGGTTTTGGTGGGGTTTTGGTCGGGTTTTAGGTCGGGTTTTGGTCGGGTTTTAGGTCGGGTTTTGGTCGGGTTTTAGGTCGGGTTTTAGGTCGGGTTTTGGTCGGGTTTTGGTCGGGTTTTAGTCGGGTTTTGGTCGGGTTTTGGGTCGGGTTTTAGGTCGGGTTTTGGTCGGGTTTTAGTCGGGTTTTGGTCGGGTTTTAGTCGGGTTTTGGGTCGGGTTTTGGGTCGGGTTTTGGTCGGGTTTTAGGTCGGGTTTTGGTGGGGTTTTGGTCGGGTTTTAGGTCGGGTTTTGGTGGGGTTTTAGGTCGGGTTTCGGTCGGGTTTTGGTCGGGTTTTGGTGGGTTTTGGTCGGGTTTTGGTGGGTTTTAGGTCGGGTTTTGGTCGGGTTTTAGGTCGGGTTTTGGTCGGGTTTTAGGTCGGGTTTTGGTGGGTTTTAGGTCGGGTTTCGGTCGGGTTTTAGGTCGGGTTTTGGTCGGGTTTTAGGTCGGGTTTTAGGTCGGGTTTTGGTCGGGTTTTGGTCGGGTTTTAGGTCGGGTTTTAGGTCGGGTTTTGGGTCGGGTTTTGGGTCGGGTTTTGGGTCGGGTTTTAGGTCGGGTTTGGTGGGTTTTAGTCGGGTTTTGGTCGGGTTTTGGGTCGGGTTTTAGGTCGGGTTTTGGGTCGGGTTTTGGGTCGGGTTTTGGGTCGGGTTTTGGGTCGGGTTTTGGTCGGGTTTTGGGTCGGGTTTTGGGTCGGGTTTTGGGTCGGGTTTTAGGTCGGGTTTTGGTCGGGTTTTAGGTCGGGTTTTAGGTCGGGTTTTGGTCGGGTTTTAGGTCGGGTTTTGGTCGGGTTTTAGGTCGGGTTTTAGGTCGGGTTTTAGGTCGGGTTTTAGGTCGGGTTTTAGGTCGGGTTTTGGTGGGTTTTGGTGGGGTTTTGGTCGGGTTTTAGGTCGGGTTTTAGGTCGGGTTTTAGGTTGGGTTTTGGTCGGGTTTTGGGTCGGGTTTTGGGTCGGGTTTTAGGTCGGGTTTTGGTCGGGTTTTAGGTCGGGTTTTAGGTCGGGTTTTGGTCGGGTTTTAGGTCGGGTTTTGGTCGGGTTTTAGGTCGGGTTTTAGGTCGGGTTTTAGGTCGGGTTTTAGGTCGGGTTTTAGGTCGGGTTTTGGTGGGTTTTGGTGGGGTTTTGGTCGGGTTTTAGGTCGGGTTTTGGTCGGGTTTTTGGTGGGGTTTTAGGTCGGGTTTTAGGTCGGGTTTTAGGTCGGGTTTTAGGTCGGGTTTTGGTGGGTTTTAGGTCGGGTTTTAGGTCGGGTTTTAGGTCGGGTTTTGGTGGGTTTTAGGTCGGGTTTTTGGTCGGGTTTTTGGTCGGGTTTTAGGTCGGGTTAGGTCGGGTTTTGGTCGGGTTTTAGGTCGGGTTTTGGTCGGGTTTTGGTCGGGTTTTAGGTCGGGTTTTGGTCGGGTTTTAGGTCGGGTTTTGGTGGGTTTTGGTCGGGTTTTGGTCGGGTTTTAGGTCAGGTTTTAGGTCGGGTTTTGGTGGGGTTAAGGTCGGGTTTTAGGTCGGGTTTTTGGTCGGGTTTTAGGTCGGGTTTTTGGTCGGGTTTTAGGTCGGGTTTCAGGTCGGGTTTTAGGTCGGGTTTTAGGTCGGGTTTTAGGTCGGGTTTTGGTCATGTTTTAGGTCGGGTTTTAGGTCGGGTTTTACCAGGGTGATGTTGAACTTGGCGAAGAACCAGCCGTGATCCTGAGGCCAGTCCATCATCTCCGGGTGTCGACTGAACAGAGACTTCTTTGCAAAGTCCGCCTCCGACCCGTTCACCTGCAACAAGACACAAGCTGTGACATCAGCAGGACCTGGACCAGGACCAGGACCAGGACCAGGACCAGGACCAGGACCAGGACCGTGACCAGGACCTGGACAAGGACCAGGACCAGGACCAGGACCAGGACCGTGACCTGGACCAGGACCAGGACCAGGACCAGGACCAGGACCAGGACCTGGACCAGGACCAGGACCAGGACCGTGACCTGGACCAGGACCAGGACCAGGACCAGGACCGTGACCTGGTCCTGTATTTGTAGTACTTACAGGCAGTACTGAGCCTGACAGGATGATGTAGTAGTAGTAGTATTTGTAGTACTTATGGGCAGTACTGAGCCTGACAGGATGATGTAGTAGTAGTAGTATTTGTAGTACTTACAGGCAGTACTGACCCTGACAGGATGATGTAGTAGTAGTAGTAGTAGTATTTGCAGTACTTACGGGCAGTACTGACCCTGACAGGATGATGTAGTAGTAGTAGTATTTGTAGTACTTACAGGCAGTACTGACCCTGACAGGATGATGTAGTAGTAGTAGTAGTAGTATTTGTAGTAGTATTTGTAGTACTTACGGGCAGTACTGAGCCGGACAGGATGATGTAGTAGTAGTAGTATTTGTAGTACTTACAGGCAGTACTGACCCTGACAGGATGAGGTAGTAGTAGTATTTGTAGTAGTATTTGTAGTACTTACGGGCAGTACTGAGCCGGACAGGATGATGTAGTAGTAGTAGTATTTGTAGTACTTACAGGCAGTACTGAGCCTGACAGGATGATGTAGTAGTAGTAGTAGTATTTGTAGTACTTACGGGCAGTACTGACCCTGACAGGATGATGTAGTAGTAGTATTTGTAGTAGTATTTGTAGTACTTACGGGCAGTACTGAGCCGGACAGGATGATGTAGTAGTAGTAGTATTTGTAGTACTTACAGGCAGTACTGACCCTGACAGGATGATGTAGTAGTAGTAGTATTTGCAGTACTTACGGGCAGTACTGACCCTGACAGGATGATGTAGTAGTAGTAGTATTTGTAGTAGTATTTGTAGTACTTACGGGCAGTACTGAGCCGGACAGGATGATGTAGTAGTAGTAGTATTTGTAGTACTTACGGGCAGTACTGAGCCGGACAGGATGATGTAGTAGTAGTAGTATTTGTAGTAGTATTTGTAGTACTTACGGGCAGTACTGAGCCTGACAGGATGATGTAGTAGTAGTAGTATTTGTAGTACTTACAGGCAGTACTGAGCCTGACAGGATGATGTAGTAGTAGTAGTATTTGTAGTAGTATTTGTAGTACTTACAGGCAGTACTGAGCCGGACAGGATGATGTAGTAGTAGTAGTATTTGTAGTACTTACGGGCAGTACTGACCCTGACAGGATGATGTAGTAGTAGTAGTATTTGTAGTACTTACGGGCAGTACTGACCCTGACAGGATGATGTAGTAGTAGTAGTAGTATTTGTAGTACTTACGGGCAGTACTGACCCTGACAGGATGATGTAGTAGTAGTAGTATTTGCAGTACTTACGGGCAGTACTGAGCCTGACAGGATGATGTAGTAGTAGTAGTATTTGTAGTACTTACAGGCAGTACTGAGCCGGACAGGATGATGTAGTAGTAGTAGTATTTGCAGTACTTACGGGCAGTACTGAGCCTGACAGGATGATGTAGTAGTAGTAGTATTTGTAGTACTTACAGGCAGTACTGAGCCGGACAGGATGATGTAGTAGTAGTAGTATTTGCAGTACTTACGGGCAGTACTGAGCCGGACAGGATGATGTAGTAGTAGTAGTATTTGTAGTACTTACGGGCAGTACTGAGCCGGACAGGATGATGTAGTAGTAGTAGTATTTGTAGTAGTATTTGTAGTAGTAGTACTTACGGGCAGTACTGAGCCGGACAGGATGATGTGAGCACACAAAGGGCTCTGAGGATCGTATCCGGAGTCTCTGCAATAATCAGTCTGAGCCAGAGACATGGACATGGAGGACACGGGACTGACCTGAAAATACACAGAATACTTCATGTACTCATTGTACACCAGATACTTCATGTACTCATTGTACACCAGATACTTCACATATCATTGTGGATTGATTACATTTAGTCTTAAAGAACCACTGAGCTGACAAATACTTTAAATACTGTATAGAAGTACATGTATGTACTACTATAGAACTGCAGACAACCTGAAAAACAAACATCAAAGTGACACAAGACACTTTAGTTTTAGGAGAAATATAAATGTTGAAGTATCAGTTGAAGTAAGTGTAAAGCTTTTATTTTGGAAGAACTTCACTCACTGATATTTAACGCTGTCTGAGAGTTTGTTCAGAGATAAAGTATCTCACATGTATGTACTGCACAGTCATGTACTGCAGTACATGACTGTGCAGTACATGACTGTGCAGTACATGACAGTGCAGTACATGACTGTGCAGTACATGACAGTGCAGTACATGACTGTGCAGTACTGTCAGGGGCGGGTCATGTGACCCACAGTGTGATATAATCTGCTGAGTCAGAGTTACATAAATGACACAAACCTGGAAAAACAGTAAAAACAGTAAAAACAGTCACAGAGAAATGCTGATGGAACAAAGTGCACAGTCGTAAATAAAGTTCAGATCACGGGAAGAAACGCTGACTCAGACGGATCGGGACACGGTGGCTCAGTGGTTAGAGGGTGGCTCAGTGGTTAGAGGGTGGCTCAGTGGTTAGAGGGGGGCTCAGTGGTTAGAGGGTGGCTCAGTGGTTAGAGGGGGGCTCAGTGGTTAGAGGGGGGCTCAGTGGTTAGAGGGGGGCTCAGTGGTTAGAGGGGGCTCAGTGGTTAGAGGGGGGCTCAGTGGTTAGAGGGGGGCTCAGTGGTTAGAGGGGGCTCAGTGGTTAGAGGGGGCTCAGTGGTTAGAGGGTGGCTCAGTGGTTAGAGGGGGCTCAGTGGTTAGAGGGGGCTCAGTGGTTAGAGGGTGGCTCAGTGGTTAGAGGGGGGCTCAGTGGTTAGAGGGTGGCTCAGTGGTTAGAGGGTGGCTCAGTGGTTAGAGGGGGCTCAGTGGTTAGAGGGGGCTCAGTGGTTAGAGGGGGCTCAGTGGTTAGAGGGTGGCTCAGTGGTTAGAGGGGGGCTCAGTGGTTAGAGGGGGGCTCAGTGGTTAGAAGGGGGCTCATGTGTCTGTGTCTTATGAAGGATCAGGTCTGTGTCAGGAAGAAGAGTCCGGTGTGGGGGGAACATCTTCTTTTGGATTCCAATGGCCAATGGGGAACAGAAGATGAGGTGGTCGAGGTCCCATAATGGGAGGACAGGCCCCTACATGGGAGGTACCACCGAAACATAACTGAAGTGGCGGATATCAAGAAATCTTACAAATGGCTGGACAGAGCCGGACTAAAGGACAGCACAGAGGCTCATCACTGCAGGTGTAAGAACATAACTGCAGGTGTAAGATCATAACTGCAGGTGTAAGAACATCACTGCAGGTGTAAGAACATAACTGCAGGTGTAAGATCATAACTGCAGGTGTAAGAACATAACTGCAGGTGTAAGAACATAACTGCAGGTGTAAGATCATAACTGCAGGTGTAAGATCATAACTGCAGGTGTAAGAACATCACTGCAGGTGTAAGAACATAACTGCAGGTGTAAGATCATAACTGCAGGTGTAAGAACATAACTGCAGGTGTAAGAACATAACTGCAGGTGTAAGATCATAACTGCAGGTGTAAGAACATAACTGCAGGTGTAAGAACATAACTGCAGGTGTAAGATCATAACTGCAGGGTGTAAGGTGTAAGAAGCTTACATGGAGCGCCATAACCAAGTGGCTGGTATAGTGTACAGGAACATCTGTGCAGAGTATCATAGTGTACAGGAACATCTGTGCAGAGTATCATAGTGAACAGGAACATCTGTGCAGAGTATCATAGTGAACAGGAACATCTGTGCAGAGTATCATAGTGAACAGGAACATCTGTGCAGAGTATCATAGTGTACAGGAACATCTGTGCAGAGTATCATAGTGTACAGGAACATCTGTGCAGAGTATCATAGTGAACAGGAACATCTGTGCAGAGTATCATAGTGAACAGGAACATCTGTGCAGAGTATGGGCTGGAAACACCTCCAAAGGTGGTGGAGAACGACCGAGCCAGGAGGAGGAAATACATCAGACATCTCGGTCCAGAAAAGTGCAGTTCTAGGAACAGCAAAGATACTGAACCCTCAAGCTCCCAGGCCGACGGGAGAGGACCCGAGCAGGAGGAAGAAAAGGAGTGAGGAAGAGTTTTTTTGAGGGGGGGTGACATCATCATGACTTGTTTCTCAAATTTCAGCTCACAGAAATTTGACAAACAAGTCAATGCTGTGCGATGCAGTCACATCCAGACACTCCCACATAACCCCAATGGCCCACAATATCTGTCCAAGCTTCTGTCCATTCACCACCCATGCAGAGCCCTGTGCTCCTCCTCTCAGATGGTTCGGATGTGCCCAGGTCTCGGTCCAGGCAGTGGGGCGGTCCAGGCAGTGGGGCGGTCCAGGCAGTGGGGCGGTCCAGGCAGTGGGGCGGTCCAGGCAGTGGGGCGGTCCAGGCAGTGGGGCGGTCCAGGCAGTGGGGCGATCAGGGCAGTGGGGCGATCAGGGCGATCAGGGCATAAACTATGGAACTCACCACTGACCTGCCACTGTTCAAGTCCAGACTCAAGTTACTTCTTACTTAGAACATCTAACACTGATCCATTTGGTTTGTGAGCCGGTGTGTGTGGTGTCATCTGTAGGGGGCGTGTCTCACCTGTAGGTCCTTCACAGAGATCTCCATGGGTGTGAGGTACAGGTAGGGCGTGTGTAGGGGGCGTGTCTCACCTGTAGGTCCTTCACAGAGATCTCCATGGGTGTGAGGTACAGGTAGGGCGTGTGTAGGGCGTGTGTAGGGCGTGTGTAGAGCATGTTTAGGGCATGTGTGTAGGGCGTGTGTAGGGCGTGTGTAGGGCGTGTGTAGGGCGTGTGTGGGGCATGTGTAGGGCGTGTGTAGGGCGTGTGTAGGGGCGTGTCTCACCTGTAGGTCCTTCACAGAGATCTCCATGGGTGTGAGGTACAGGTAGGGCGTGTGTAGGGGGCGTGTCTCACCTGTAGGTCCTTCACAGAGATCTCCATGGGTGTGAGGTACAGGTAGGGCGTGTGTAGGGGGCGTGTGTAGGGCGTGTGTAGGGCGTGTGTAGGGCGTGTGTAGGGCGTGTGTAGGGCGTGTGTAGGGCGTGTGTCTCACCTGTAGGTCCTTCACAGAGATCTCCATGGGTGTGAGGTACAGGTAGGGCGTGTGTAGGGGGCGTGTCTCACCTGTAGGTCCTTCACAGAGATCTCCATGGGTGTGAGGTACAGGTAGGGCGTGTGTAGGGCGTGTGTAGGGCGTGTGTAGGGCGTGTGTAGGGCGTGTGTAGGGCGTGTGTAGGGCGTGTGTAGGGCGTGTGTAGGGCGTGTGTAGGGCATGTGTAGGGCGTGTGTAGGGCGTGTGTAGGGGCGTGTCTCACCTGTAGGTCCTTCACAGAGATCTCCATGGGTGTGAGGTACAGGTAGGGCGTGTGTAGGGCGTGTGTAGGGCGTGTTTAGGGCGTGTGTAGGGCGTGTGTAGGGCGTGTGTAGGGCGTGTGTAGGGGCGTGTCTCACCTGTAGGTCCTTCACAGAGATCTCCATGGGTGTGAGGTACAGGTAGGGCGTCCCGCTGCTCTGGGCTGTCGGGCCGTCGCTGATGGAGAACACATTGGAGAACGGCTGACCCACGACCGGCTCACGGCTCGACATCGTGGCCAGAGAGGCCCAGTCGCACAGGTGGGCCACGAAGCGGGCCACGCGGGCCACCTGCACCACATCATCATCATCATTATATTATGCACATATGAACATCAGCGCCAGGTGGGCCATGTGGGCCACGCGGGCCACCTGCACCACATCATCATCATCATTATATTATGCACATATTGACATCAGCGCCAGGTGGGCCACATGGGCCACATGGGCCACGCGGGCCACATGGGCCACGCGGTGCAGGTGTCGGGCCACCTGCACCGACATAAACACAACATCATCAATAAACACATGGACTTCATCATCAACATTATATTAAAGCTGTATTTTATAAATATTCCCACTGCTGTAAAGTGTTCCTACTAAAGTTCCTCCTCCTCTTTCTGAGTGTGAGGTCCGACACCAGTGGCCTCACTAGAGGAACATCCAGAGGAGACCGTGTCATTCCACTCAGTCAGCTTTCTCTTTTAAAGCTTCAAAAGATCGGAACAACATCCCAACAATCAGAGAAATCAACAGTTATAACATGTTCCGTTCATCATTAAAACGAGGCTCCTGAGCTTCAAACATGCCAGACCTGAAGGTCCGCCGCCGTACTTTTACCTGAGTGGAAATAAAAAGTAGAGACTATAATAAGGTAAAAGCGGTGAAACAACAAAACTCTGACCAAGTGCAGCAAAAACCTTTGATTTAGAACATTTTACAGAAGATCTTCCTTCATGGTTAGGGTTAGTCTTCAGTGTGAGGCTGTAGGACATGGACTCAGCGCCACCTCATGTTTTACTGAAGTCAAACGTCAAAGTCCTCCAGGAGCGACAGTAAAGAGGAGCTCACAATAAATCATGTAAATGTTCACACGTGACTTTCACAAAGCGCCGCTGATGGAAACTCTCGGAGCTTTAAAAGACCAAACAAACTCTGAGCTTTAAAAGGCCAAACAAACTCTGAGCTTTAAAAGACCAAACAAACTCTGAGCTTTAAAAGACCAAACAAACTCTGAGCTTTAAAAGACCAAACAAACTCTGTGAGCTTTAAAAGACCAAACAAACTCTGAGCTTTAAAAAACCAAACAAACTCTGAGCTTTAAAAGACCAAACAAACTCTCGGAGCTTTAAAAGACCAAACAAACTCTGAGCTTTAAAAAACCAAACAAACTCTGAGCTTTAAAAGACCAAACAAACTCTGAGCTTTAAAAGACCAAACAAACTCTCTGAGCTTTAAAAGACCAAACAAACTGTCTGAGCTTTAAAAGACCAAACAAACTCTGAGCTTTAAAAGACCAAACAAACTCTGAGCTTTAAAAGACCAAAAAAACTCTGAGCTTTAAAAGACCAAACAAACTCTGAGCTTTAAAAGACCAAACAAACTCTGAGCTTTAAAAGACCAAACAAACTCTCTGAGCTTTAAAAGACCAAACAAACTCTGAGCTTTAAAAGACCAAAAAAACTCTGAGCTTTAAAAGACCAAACAAACTCTGAGCTTTAAAAGACCAAACAAACTCTCTGAGCTTTAAAAGACCAAACAAACTCTGAGCTTTAAAAGACCAAACAAACTCTGAGCTTTAAAAGACCAAACAAACTCTGAGCTTTAAAAGACCAAACAAACTCTCTGAGCTTTAAAAGACCAAACAAACTCTGAGCTTTAAAAGACCAAAAAAACTCTGAGCTTTAAAAGACCAAACAAACTCTGAGCTTTAAAAGACCAAACAAACTCTGAGCTTTAAAAGACCAAACAAACTGAGCTTTAAAAGACCAAATAAACTCTGAGCTTTAAAAGACCAAACAAACTCTCTGAGCTTTAAAAGACCAAACAAACTCTGAGCTTTAAAAGACCAAACAAACTGAGCTTTAAAAGACCAAACAAACTCTGAGCTTTAAAAGACCAAACAAACTGTCTGAGCTTTAAAAGACCAAACAAACTCTGAGCTTTAAAAGACCAAACAAACTGTCTGAGCTTTAAAAGACCAAACAAACTGTCTGAGCTTTAAAAGACCAAACAAACTCTGAGCTTTAAAAGACCAAACAAACTCTCGGAGCTTTAAAAGACCAAACAAACTCTGAGCTTTAAAAGACCAAACCACATAAAGTCTGTAAACCGTCTCTCAGACAGAGGGAGAAGCACCCACATGTTCACTAACAGGAACGTTACTTTCAAATATGTCATTTATTTTCAATTGCGCCATAAATGGTGTGAAAAAAAGACATAAAATCCTGTGGAAATCGAGAAATTGACTAAAATACAGAAAAACTAAATGATTAAGTAAAGGAAGAACAAGGAGACAAACGGTTTTATATTTGATCAAAATGAAACATTTGCCACTGAAATATTTACTCTATTATGTTTACTCCAGAAACAGATACTTCAATATCATTTTACTGAAGACGTAAAAAGTACCATTAACAACTAAGGGGATAAGTTAACACAAATGTATAAATCTATTATTATTTTGTTTTGAAGTGAACCCCATGTGAAAATAACAGATACAAGGAAAGTCACCCAAATAACCAGGACTTTTATGAAACAAAGGAAATATTGTAAAAATGTGGATTATAGTGGAGTATGAAATGATATAGATGTAAACAGTATGTTCATATTATATATAATATCATAAGACTATTTCACATTTATATAGAGAAAATCAAGAACCAAATATAATAACTTAAAGAAGTTATAATAAACTTCTATAAACTATGGCAGTTTAATATGGTACTTTATTTAATTATGTTTATATATGGAATAAATAATGTGAGAATGTGAACTTAGAGCCACAATGTACATGTAGTGTGTAATGTCAGCACAACAAAAGAGTGTTCAGGTGTTAGTCCTGAGCCGCTGTGACTGAGCCGCTGTGGGTCGACCTGAGATGCTGTAATTATAATAACTATAATGTTAGTTAGTTAGTTTAGTTAGAGTATAAAGTACTAACCTCCTCGTGCGGGGGGATCTGCAGTCTGTATGCTCTCCCTGAGGTAATACACTTGTATAATAATAACTATAATGTTAGTTAGTTGGTTAGTTAGTTTAGTTAGAGTATAAACTAACCTCCTCGTGCGGGGGGATCTGCAGTCTGTATGCTCTCCCTGAGGTAATACACTTATATAATAATAACTATAATGTTAGTTAGTTAGTTAGTTAGTTAGAGTATAAACTAACCTCCTCGTGCGGGGGGATCTGCAGTCTGCAGCCGGGCACAGACGCGCACATCCCGCAGCAGAACAAGCCGCTCAGCCCGAGGACCAGCGCCAGACCAGGCCGTTTCGGAGCGCTCATTCTCGGCTTCAGTCTGAGGACAAACCGCGTCCGAAGGAGAGACACAACAACATAAACAAGTGCAGCGTGTGCGTCGCTGAGATAAGACTCCGGAAGTAGATACGGCAGCCCTTTCACAATAAGAGCCTGAAGAGGAGCTCCAGAGGCAGAGCGAGGCCCAGGGCGGACTGTAGCGGGAGATCAGCGCTCACAGGCGGGGTAAGGCTCTGGGGAGGGGACGGGGAAACAAGTCCTGCCAAATCTGTCACAATGTCAAATTATTGATTTTATTTTGAAGGTTAGAGCCGCGGTCCCGGAAATGAAACTTCAGTGCAACATTTATGTTGAAAAGATACAAGAAATTCACTGAAATATTACGATTCATTTCCAAACAGAAAAAAAGAAAAGCACGTCTGAAAACACACTCAGGCTGTTGTTGGCTTTATCATATGTTATTGTAATCTGCTTGTGCCTTTATGGTCGATAGTATTTATGTTATTTTGATGTAAGTTATGTGTTGTTTATGTTTCACATGGCGCCATTGAACAAAACAACAAAAACATACAACTCCTCGTTTGAACCTGTTCATGACAATGGCAATAAAAACTGTTCTGAAAAAACTCTGGACTCAGGTTTTAGGTCATGTTTTGGTTTGATTGAGATGTTCTTCTTTATACAGGTTCTTACACTTGCCAACATTGGGTTGTGAAAAATCAGGAGATTTTGTTCATGGTGCCAGGTGTAATTGTTGATGTTATTTCTTATGTTCACCTGATGGAAGAACCCTCGTCCGGGGTCGAGCCGCCCCCACCTGTCCAGGCGTGAGCTCAACCCCCTGAAGACACCAGGGAGGAGGCCTGGGGGAGGGGCAGGAAGTGAAGAACAACTGTATTAAAGAGCTCCCAGCGTCAGCTTTAGAGCAGTGGTTCTCAACCTGGGGGTCGCGAGACGAATTATGGGGCTCGCCAGATCATGTAGATTAAATATAGCCTAAATACTTTTTTTTAGCGTATATTATAATATTTTATTGTCTCATGTGTTGCTATTTTACCAGAGTGCCATTATATGTTCGTAATTTGATGAATTTTATTTTATCCATTTGTTTATTTCTTTGTTTTTAAGAATTATGTGGCTAATGTTCCGATTTCTCACGGTGTGACCCGGGCGGGGGGTCACGAACCCCTTTTACTGTTATAATGGGGGTCACGAACCCCTTTTACTGTTATAATGGGGGTCGCAGCTCCAAAAGGTTGAAAACCACTGCTTTAGATCAGTGTTTTTCAACCTTTTTTGACCAAGGCACGTTTTTTTCATTGAAAAAATCACGAGGCACCAACAGCAGACAATATAAAAACATGTGACCCTGTAGCCGATATTCAGTCGTTCACATCAAAGTGTCTTGAATAGGAACACGTATAGTCTCACTACCCACAATGCCACAGTCAACACACACACACTTGATCAACACACACACACACGTGATCAACACACGTGATCAACACACGTGATCAACACACACGTGATCATCACACGTGATCAACACACGTGATCAACACACACACGTGATCAACACACGTGATCAACACACGTGATCAACACACGTGATCAACACACGTGATCAACACACGTGATCAACACACGTGATCAACACACGTGATCAACACACACACGTGTGAGCACATGTGACAGACGTGACAGAGTCTGGAGACGCCCTGGAGAACGTTCTGCTGCTGCAACATCATCCAGCATGACCGGTTTGGTGGTGGGTCAGTGATGGTCTGGGGAGGCATTTCATTGGAGGGCCGCACAGCCCTCCATGTGCGAGCCAGAGGTTCCCTGACTGGCATTGGGGACCGGGATGAGATCCTCAGACCTATTGTAAGACCATATGCTGGTGCTGTGGGCCCTGGGTTCCTTCTGATGCCTGATAATGCCAGGCCACATGTGGCAAGAGTGTGTCAGCAGGTCCTTCATGATGAAGGTATTGATGTTCTGGACTGGCCTGCCCGTTCCCCAGACTTAAATCCAATAGAGCACATCTGGGACATCATGTCTCGGTCCATCCATCAACGCCACGTGGCACCACAGACTGTCCAGGAGCTGACTGATGCTCTAATCCAGGTCTGGGAGGAGATCCCTCAGGAGGACATCCGTGGTCTCATCAGGAGCTGCCCAGGCGTTGTAGGGAGTGCATTCAGGCACGTGGAGGCCACACACACCACTGAGGATGATACAGACTCGTTTTGAGGGATTTCTACAGAATCTGGATCAACCAGTGACCTGATTTGTCACTTTGATTTTGACTATAATTTTGGATCCAGACCTCCAGGGGCTGAGAATTTGATTTCCATTTATCATTCTTATGTTATTTTGTTCTCAACACATTGCCCTACACTATGAATAAAGATTTTCATCCGAAAAATCGAATTGATTGACATCTAGGATGTGTTTTGTGAGTGTGCCCTAAGTTTTGTGAGCAGTGTATATATATAAAAAAGAGGAAACAGTAGAGATATATGTTAAAGTTTATTGAAACAGAGACAAATAAATAAGTAAATGACATCATTCGGGTGAGCTGAAGCAGAGGAAGAGTCGGCATAAAACCTGGAATCCCCAAAGACCCAAACCACGATCCCACATGTCCCCGAGGAACCCAGATTAAACCCAGTTTAAACCCGTTGGTTTTCTAGTTTTCAGCCTCTCTATCCACAGTTTCTCCTGTCTCCTTCTCTGTGCCTCCGACCACGCAGCGCAGGACTCCAGGCCAAACATAGAGAACCCCTCCAGCGGATGTGGAAGGTAATGAGAAACAAGTAAAGTGATATTTTTCTATTGCTGATATTGTACAAATGCTGTTTAAGTCTAGTTAGTAAAGTTTGACCCGTTTCCCCCACGTAGAGTATGCGGCAGCGTCTACACTGGACTGCATATACCACATTCCTACACTGGAGTGAAGCATGGAAATAAACTGGTGCACCTACCCCACCTAGTGGGTTAAAAACAAACTGCGCCTGTCTGTGAGCCCAATGTTTGGTAGAGTGGTCTGTGGGATTCACGTCCAGGAATTTGGACCTGACCAGCAAGTCACGGAAGTTTTTGTTTTTTCTATAGGCTGCAAGCTGTCTGTAACCACCCAGGTAGGTTTCAGGGCCGAACTTTTGTTGGAAATTATTTTTAATGCGTTTTTGCAGTGGCAAATATGGGGCGGAGTGAGTGAAAACAAAAGGAATAATTTTGTTCTGCCCTCTCACAGGACGCAATGTACTTTGTGCTAGGTCTAATTGATTGGAGTGAGGAGTTCTCGCTGATTGGCCGGAAGCCCCACCCTGCGCAGCCAATGAGCGCAAGGTGCTGCTTTTGATTGAACGGAGGAAGCGACGCGAGTAGCCCCGCCGACGGAGGCTGGAAAAAAGGACCCCAATGGCTTCGTGCAGGTGAGTGGGACTAGAACAAATACGATAGAATCTAATAATTTGTGACTTTACAATACCCTTGAACGTGTGTTTAGGGTGATAACTGCCTTTATGCAGAAGCGCATGAGTATCAGTGCTTTTAAAGTAAACTTTAGTGGAGAACTTTTTAGCCTCTGGAGCGCGTGTGTCTGTCTCAAAATACACGGTAGTGTCTAGAAAGTTAACCATTTGCTCATGTAATTCGTATTTTACTTTGATAGTTGCGTGATGGTTGTTCAGAATGTCTATAAACGTTTTAAAGTCATCCACTGAGCCCGCCCACGCACCGATAATGTCATCCAAAAACCTGTAATAGAACAGGGGTTTGATAGGACATTTGTCAAGCGCTTCTCTTTCCCATTCGCTCATATATATGTTGGCATAAGACGGAGCGTATCTATGGCCCATAGCGGTGCCATGGACCTGGAGGTAAGTTTTGCCGTTAAATTCAAAGTCATTGTAACGAAGACAAATCTCGAGTAGTTCTAAAATTTCTTTATCAGGACGTTTGGGGTCGGGGTACCGGTGAAACAGTTTCCCCACCGTTTGTAAGCCCAGATCAATATCTATGTTGGTATACAAACTAGTGACATCGATGGTAAAGAGTTTGGAGTGCGCGGGCAGGCTCAGGGGACAATCGGCCTACCGTTTGGAACCCTGGAGGGAATGGTCCAGCTCTCAGGATCTTTATGGATTTTAGGTAGGAGATAGAACTGTCTTTGGCGCGGATCAGCTGGGCCGAACAGAAAATCTCTCTGCTTGGCTGATATGTATTTTTTACTATGTAGATGTAGAAGAATGGACTTCACTCTCTGAGAGGTTACAGCCTGCAGGCTCTGCGGTATCAGCTTATAATAGGTTGGATTTGACAGCTGCCGATTGGCCTCAAAAAGGTACTGTTGTTTATCCATAATCACAATTTTGGAGCCTTTATCGGCTGGTTTGATGATTATGTTAGGATTACTTCTAAGTGTTCTAATGATAACCGCATATTGTTTATCCTGCTCATTAGGTGCTGTAAATTCAGGGACGAAGTTATTCAAACACTCCACATCTCTCCGGATCAATTCCCTAGTGTCGCCCTCGAGTTGTTCCCACTGTGGTTCCCAGGTAGAGGGACGCACAAAGTTCACAATGTCGTTATCGGAGCCTTGGAAATATTCAGCCAATTTAATGCGCCTGTGATAAGAATACAGGTCCCTTCTAAGTTCTTCACGGTTAAAGCGTATCGGCCTAGGAATAAATGTAAGCCCCCTGTTTAGTAGATCCGCCTGGGCCCCGGTCGGACAAAACAGAGTAGATAGGTTCAAGATATTTGAAGAAGAAGTTAAGGAATAATCCCGCTCACGTTCCTGCATCACAGCCACCGTCGGACCAGAGACAGCCCCCGTCGGCGGGTCGCCAACCTCCGGTCCCAGATTGGGCTGGACGGCTAATGTAAATTTATGTCGATTTGAAGCTGAGCACACCAGTTCCTAACAACGGCGTGTGCAGTAGATCGAGTCCAATGAATGAGGTCGTTAGTAGTGACAATGGAAGAATTTGGCAATTTAGTCAAATAGGAGTAATGTTGACGAATAAAGTCGTTAATGGTGTTAAGCGCACGGGTTTGAGGCCAGGACAATTGAGTTGAAAAATTAATAAGTGCTACGTAAATCTGAGCGTTGGGGAATTTTTGTCGACCTAAATTGTGAATAACACGAAGTTGTTTTATGGATGTTCTATGGGGATCTTGATCTCTGTTATTTAGCCCGACCGACAGCACCACAACCTTCACATGCGGATGAATTTTGGTCTTGGCCATCACCTGTTTGAAATGGTAGAAAGTGGCCCCAGGGAAACAATCTATTTCGACTGCGTCATTTTGAAAGCTCCCTATTCTGGCCAAATTGGAGTCGTCGAGGATGTAAATTGGTCTGGAGCACTGGAATTCCCAGTCGCATATTTTCCTAGTAGGTCTAGCTTTGTGGACTCTGGGTACTCTCACAGAATGAGCCGTCAGGTCCGCACAGAGCGCCGGTGCCCGGTCGTGAGAGGGCCCACCCCCATGGGGAAGCGATGAGGGCTCAGGGTGGTTTTGTGATGCCCTAGAGAGTACGGCAGTGTTATGCCTGATGGGCTCTCTTGTCATCATAGCCCCCATCACCACTTTCCCATGTGTGGGTGAGCCCGTAGGCCAAAGCAACTCGGCGCCCGGTGCGGAGCGGGACCCCGGATCTGCGGGAGGTACAGAGGTAAGAACGTCATTGTTAGAGGATTGGCTATGTTCAGATAGGACTTCCGTAACAGTTTGCAAAATGGCAACATTAGAGAGGTGAGTACCTCTATCATTCCTAATTAAAGAGTTTGAGGTGAATAGGCCAGACCTGTTAATTAATTTTGGAGAAGTGTCTCTATTTACAGGTACGCTACCAGGGACGACGTTACCGGCTCCAGAGAGAGACCACGCGACCCCAACTCCTGGACCACGGCTTGGGACGCGACCGGAAGTGCAGTCGAGAAGGTAAGTAGGGGAGGGGGGAGGAGGAAGGGGATGTGTAAACCAGCTGTACCATTACTGTTATGTTTAGGTAGCGAGCCACAGTTCCCGTGCTTCACAACCTGGATCGCTGGAGACAACGGAACAGGTGGTGGAAGCCGTGGAGGGAGTGGCTCGGCTTGAGACGGAACAGAAGGAGAGGGGATAGGACACAACTCAGGAGTCGAGGAGGTAAGTGGGACTTCGGTAAAGGGGGGTAGTGGGGGAGAAGGAGCTATGCTAAACATTCTATCCCTAACTTGTGTAGGATTTCCAGCAGGACCCGGTAAACCGCCCATGTGCGCAGTGACCGTGTCCACCATGGGACTCCGCGCCCCCAGACTCAGAGATCTGGAGTAGGTTGGAGACGCACGGGCAGGAGCACGGTCACTACGAGGACCGGATTGTCGGCTATCTGAGAGGGAGGGAAACTGTACTGCATCCTCCACAGAAAGGTTTTGGTCAAGCGATGGCAACGTGTCTGAAATGTGGGACGGCTCGTCCTGGTTCTGTAACAGTGATTGAACCACAGTGGCTGTGTTTGGGTCAAGGCGGCCTTTGTAGCGCTTTTTGGCCCAGCCCAAGGCCACCCTAAAGGCCGTTGTGTTAAACGGCATATTGTGGTAAGTAGAAATAACCCTACTGTAGTGGTTCTGTAATATGTTTAGGTTTTCAGACAGCCAGTACCTGGTGTTTTTGTCCACCGCTCGACGTACTTCCTCTGTGGGGGAGGAAGGACGAATGAAAAGGGTAAGTTTTCTAACCTGTTTTAACATGCCCTTAGGCGGATTCTGAGTTTGGATAACCCTCTCAATCACGGAAAGATGATGTACAGCTTGGATAAGCTTAAACATAGCTTTTGCTAGTCCCCGTGTGGGCTCATCAAACGACTGATTCCCGTGTACAAAATGGGCGGCCGGATCTGCAGAGAAAACCCTAGCTGTCCCTAAAGCTAATCTGGGTTGTGAGTCTAACCCTACTCCTTCCCCTGGACCACGCCGAGATGCCCGCGGCCTAACAACCCCGCCCCGTTTGTGTGTATGCAGTGTGCCCACCTGACGTGACGATGCCATGGCTCCTCAAACAGACTGGATTCCCCACGACCACGGCCCGGACCAAGATGGCGCTGGATACTGCACGCGATCGGTGTTGCTCAGGTGTCAGTCCAGGTGGTTGTGGCCGAGGCCTAGTCTATGGGGTGGCTCCAACCGGGCAGGTGAGTGCGGAGGGTGGTGTCAGGGCAAAGCACCCACAGCAAACAGGGCTTAGTGGTGTTCAATAGTTTAAAAAGTCTCTTTTATTTGAAGTTTTTGAGGTTAAAATCTTTGAAAATTTGCAAATTAATCCAAACTGAAAAAATACTCCGGAGATTCAAAAAAAGGAAAAAATTAAAGGGTTAAGAACCCGACAGGCATCCCGGTGCGATCCAAGGGAGATCCCTAACGTTTCGCACGTGCTGGTGCTTCTTCAGAGGGGATGCATGGAGCACACACACAGAGTGTGACTGGTGTTTTACAAGGTTTGCTTGGAAAGCTACAGATCTATAAATCTGTGCCTGTCCACCAGCTGCACCTAATTAGTGATCAGGGTAAACTCACGCCCATTTGGAGGGAAACAGAATGATTGGACAGGAATGGGGAAGGGGATGGACAGGGGAGGGGCTTGTAAAGAAGGAAACAATTATGGAAGAAAACAATGTGTGATAAAATGTTTGTTATTATTGATGATATTATTGATGTTATGAAGGGAGGGATAACTGTAAAAAACAACAAAAAAGAGGGATTAGTAGATACCTGCAAAGAGAGACATGATTAGGGGGTCAACAAATGACCATAATTAAGCCTAAGTTTAAGAACCACATGTGACATATGATGCTGCCGGTCGGGCCGAGCAAGGAGGTCAGGAGGAGACAGAAG
>NW_027639184.1:0-46960 GCF_951799975.1 Gobius niger | reverse complement strand
AACATTTGGGCGCCGACCTTCTGCGTGACCTGTGGCCTCATCAGCGTGTCTGTGACTGTTCGTACATACGTGTGACTGTTTCACTCTGCGTGTGGAAGCATCGCCAGACTCGGATCGAAGCCTGAAAACACTGACTGTTCAAACGTCTCCAGGCCTGGAACACGTCTCTCCGTCCACATCTCCTCCAGACTCCTATAGTATTTCCATTACAGTTTCTCCTCAAACAAATGCAAAAGAAATCAAATGGAGGGAAAAGGAATTAATCTGTTTTCTGGTTCTATTTGACGAGTAATTTAGTTTAGATATCGAGAAAAGTATCATGTTAGAAGCGTGATAAAAAAAATTGACGAAAAAATGAAAAGAATGTGACAAAATTTTCCAAAAAAAGAAAAAAAAAAGAAAAAATATGATAAAAAATTGATGAAAAAACGACTAAAAATGACCAAAAAAATCACAAAAAAATTACAAAAATGTGATAAAAAATTGACAAAAAAATAAACAAAAAATAAACAAAAAAATGACAAAAATGACAAAAAAATATAAAAAAAATGACAAAAAATTTATTAAAAAAATTGACGAAAAAATGAATTTTTTTTAACAAAATTTGACAAAAAAATTAAAAAAAACTTGACAAAAAATGACCCAAAAACTGACGAAAAAATGACTAAAATATAATTTAATTTTAGTCGAGATTTAGTCAAAAAAAATCTTTTCAATTTTAGTCTAGTTTCAATCGACTACAATTGTAAGTAAATTTAGTCGACTATAATTTATATTCATTCTAATCATATGTAATCTTGTTCCTCTGCTTCCTGGAGCTGCTCCACATGATAAAACTCAGAGCTGATCCTTTAACAGAGAATTTACATGATCTGAGGCTCTTTCAGACGCTCAATACAAGTTTGGATGATTTTAGTCTCTCCTTTCATTTTTATTTAGTCTTAATTTCGTCGACTAAAATATTTAGTCTTAATTTTAGTCAAAGTGATATTTTTGACGACTAAAATTGGACTAAAACTAAATTTAAAGTTTCTCATGAGACTAAAACTGTGACTAAAATGTCCAGATATTTTAGTCGACTAAAATAAGACTAAATAAAAATGAAAAGGAGAGACTAAAATCATCCAAACTTCTATTGAGCGTCTGAAAGAGCCTCAGATCATGTAAATTCTCTGTTAAAGGATCAGCTCTGAGCTTTGTTCATGTGGAGCAGAAACATGAAGCAGAGGAACAACATTAAATATGATTATAATCAATATTATCAATGCAAAGTCGACTAGATTCTAAATTAACACTGGTTAGAAGGACAGTTATGGTCATAGTGAGGGCGCCCTCAGTTTTAGTAATAATAATAATGCATTAGTCTTATCCTGGAGCTCCTTATGAGAGACCAACAGGCCCGGTTTACTTTAGTTTAGTTCATTTATTTAGAAAAACAGGGACAGTGTAACATAAACATTCACCTCAAGGGCAGAGATGTTTTGTACCAGGTTAGAGCTCAGGTGCTCATTTCCACCTCTCGTCCCTGGGCTGATGTTAGAACTGCGAGGCCGTCCTTCTGTGGACCCACCACCTGCAGGGGGCGCCATCAGGGGCTGGTGCAATGTGATCTGGGCAGCTCCAACAGCCGCCCCCACGACCCGGCAACGGACAAGTGGAAGAAGATGGATGGATTATTATCATCATTATTAGCCCAGAATTACAACATTTGATTTTTACACATTATTGACATCAGTGTTTTGCTGCTGAATTTAGGAAACAGGGAAGACCCTGACGGTACAAATGTTATTTTTTACTTTGTTATTGCTTCTGCAACATTATTAACCCTATGATTTCTCTCCTTTCTTTACTGATTACAGTAATGGCCGTTACCACAACAAACATGTGATTTTGTTCCAAAATCACATGGAACACTTGTCCGTGTTCCAAAATATTGTCTCTGTCCCTTACACTTTCTCCAACTAAACTCAGACAAAACTGAGATCATTGTTTTTGGCCCACAGGCACAAAGACAAAGTGTTGTCAGTCACCTTGAGTCTCTCTCTCTAAAACCAAAAAATCAGGTTAGAAATCTAGGAGTGATCATGGACTCAGACCTGAACTTAAACAGCCACATCAAAGCAATAACATCAGCAGATTTTTACCATCTGAAAAACATTAAGATCAGAGGAATAGTGTCAAAACCAGACTTAGAGAGACTTATCCATGCATTTGTCTACAGAAGGTTAGATACTGTAACGGCCTACTCACTGGCCTCTCTAAACGAGCTGTCAGATCTGCAGAACATCCAGAACGCTGCTGCTCGAGTCCTGACAAGAACCAGGAAATACGACCATATTAGTCCAGTGCTCCGGTCTCTGCACTGGCTTCCTGTCACTCAGAGAATAGACTTTAAAACAGCTCTGCTCGTTACAAGTCTTTTCATGGTTTAGCTCCAAAGTCCATCTCTGACATGTTACAGCCGTATGAACCATCTCGGGCCCTGAGAACTTCAGGGAGGGGCCTCCTGGTGGTTCCCAGAGTCAGGACTAAACACGGTGAGGCTGCGTTTCAGTTTCATGCAGCTAAAATCTGGAACAGTCTTTACGAGGATGTGAGACAGGCCTCAACTCTGACAATGTTCAAATCCAGGCTGAAAACAGTTCTTTTTGCCCGAGCGTATGACTGAAAGTGTTTTATCTGCACTCTCGCCTTTTACTGTAATTGATTAATTTTATGTTGATGTTTTTATTGATTGTATTTGTTTTCTTATATTTATGCAACTGTGAAGCACTTTGGATTGCCTTGTGTATGAATTGTGCTCTACAAATAAACTTGCCTTGCCTATTGAACAAATGAACAAATGAACAAATGAACAAATGAACAAATGAACAAATGAACAAATGAACAAACTAAGGCTCTGTCCTACAAAATACAATGAAAGGAGTAAAACAAACAGTTTTAATTTCATGAAATAACCCAAATAATAGCACATGTAAACTAAGTTACATGTCAACACAAAATAATCCCAACGATACTGTAAAACATGAGCTAAACACCGTCGTGTATCCGTCTGTACCAGCAGAGGGCGCACTCTCACGGTGGATTCGCTCTCCATTATTGGCTCCTGTTGGCCTGACTTTAATCCTGCCTTTTGACTGGAGGTGACGGCAGTTCCACTCTCGGGCACCAGGGGGCGGCAGAGCGCTGTCTCACACGTGCACACACTCGGAGACGCAGAAACGCCCCCTTTGGATCTATTTCTGGTTATTTTATTGCGTTTCACTTTATCCTCGCGCGACATGTCCACGCAGCGGCGCGTGTCGGGGTCACGTGTGCTTCAGCTCTATGTAAAATCCATTATTTTCATTCGTTAATTCGCTTTTCTTTAAGCGTGACAAACGGTCCGCCATGTTTGCTGGGCAGCCAGTAGCAACGGCGGTCGGTGGTCGGTTTACGGAAGCGCGCGCGCTCCCTGGTTACATTTGAAGGGCACATACGGAGGGAGGGAGGGCGCAGGGGGGGCGGGCTGTTCTACCCTACGCGGAGCAGGGCGCACACGCACGGAGGAGGGCGCGGAGGACGGAGCTCTGTCGTGTCCTCAAACAGAAACGACCCGCGGGAAGAGCCTCGCAGCATGTAGAGTCTGCAGGAGCCATCCCTCCCCCCGGGTTCACCGCGTCTGCCCTGACACCCAGCCCCCCCCCCCCGGAGCGCCTCGGACACGGGGATGCCCGCGCTGTTCCTCCAGTGAAGACGCGTTTTCCCTCAGACGCATCGGTCACCGCGCGCTTCTCCTCCTGCTGACAGGTACGTCCGCGCGCGCCTGGAGAGCTCATCCAAAATGTTGTTTACGTTCAGTCACGGAGCAGCTGCGGCCACAGACCTGCTCCTGGGGGGGGGCGGGGGAGGGGGCTGTTTGTTTAAGATCCAGCTGTTTACAGGGACACAAACCTCTGTCAGCAAAACACTGGCACGTGATGATGTCCTTGGTGTGAGCAGAACAAGGGCCACTGCCTGGGGCCACATGCAGAGGAGACACTGAGGGTGGATTTAAAGCCAAATAATCTGTATGTGTTTCATGTTTTACTGATGGAGAAACACCTGCCGGCTCAGCTCTCCTCAGACCTCACTGGTCATGTCTCTGAGATCAGCTCGTCTCCATGGAGATGTGGCTGTTTTTCTTGTGCCGAACATGAGGTGATTCGGTTCCTCCTTCAAACGCTTTGCTTCGATTTCCAAAACAATCACAGGGTCTCGTTTATTATGGAGGATCATCGTCCTCGTGATGAAGATCATCTCTTGTTCCGTTATGGTGTAAAGTAACGCGTCTGTGTTACTCAATATTTCAGTGTGATATTGATCTTTACAACAAGCACCAATCGAACATTCTCCATGTTTAGGGCTGAAAGATATATCGTATTGTATCGATATCGAGATATGAACATTCAAAATATTAAAATCGAAAAAGGAAAAGATATAAACGATGCAGATTTTCATCAATAAAACTGCACTCTTATAATAATAATAATAATAATGCATTGGTTTTATCGCGCTTTTCTGGACACTCAAAGACGCTTTGCATTGCACTATTCATTCACTCCATACTCGGTGGTGGTAAGCTACTATTGTAGCCACAGCTGCCCTGGGGTAGACTGACGGAAGCGAGGCAACCAGTCTGCACCATCGGCCCCTCCGACCACCACCAACCACTCACTCACTACATTCACACAGGCTTCCTGGTGTTTCCCAAACGGTCTCTCATCCAAGTACCGACCAGGCCCTTCCCTGCTGAGCTTCCAAGGTCTGACGGGATTGGGCAGAGCAAAGGCGGTCTGACCATTTTGTTTTACCTTTTTATTTTTCTGAAAAATGTTTGGTTTTCACCCAAAGTTATATCGTATCGGATCGATATCAAGATTTCTGACATGAAGATCGAGATATGTTTGTCCATATCGTTCAGGCCTCGTCCTGTTTGTGTTGGACCCAAAAAATACCTTTATCCCGACGACTGTCAGTGTGGAGGAAACATTATGTTGTATTGTAACATATATAATATGTTACATTCACATAATACAATATAAATATAATATAAATATAAGTCATTACATTTCAAGTGCATTTAAATGTATGAACAGAAAAAGCCGGAGGAGCTGGTCAGAGGTTCAGACACTAAACTACAGGTCGACCGAGGTTTTTTTGTTAAGGCCGATGCCGATATGCACGGCCGATATTTTCTGGTTTATTCACCTCATTCCGGAGGCTCGCGTGGGCGCCGCCGTGATTTGTCCCGCCCCTTTTCTCCCGTCAGTTAACCTGGGCTTGGAGACGTCCAGATAAAATCAGTCTCTACCGGAAAACAAACCTGCTTCAGGCCGAGCTCAGAAACGAGTCGACGCGTCGGCGCAAATGAACATCGGACGTTTTACACAAATCAATCGACTAAACATCAGATTTGAGCGACAAACATTTCCCCTCGTTCTCCGTTTAAATGAACCGGACGTGTCAGGACAACGGAAGCGCCGAGACAAAGCAAAAAGAGGCAGAAGTGGGCGGGGCCGAATCAGGTGAATAATCCTGTAAAAACATGAGGCTGATTTAATTTTTTTAGCTGCTTTAGGTGAATCTACGGCTGCAACTAACGATTATTTTGTAATCGATTATAATCTATCGACTATTTTTACGATTAATCGATTAGTGGCTTGGCTATGAATGGTCTCTATTCTATATCTATGGTTCTATTTTTTTATCACATGAAGCTAAAGTGGATCCGCTTGAGGACGTGTTGATGGAGTAAACGTTAAGTAAATGTTTGTTGGAGGCTCTTGGCGTTGATTCTGCTTCTGATCGGACGAGACACAGACAGATATTCATGAAATTTACAATGTACAAAGTGAACTACAGACACTTACTATAAAAACAAAGTAGGTTTTCATCAAAAATACTACATTTTCATGTAATTTTTGCTCTATTTCAATCTGTGTGAACCAGAAAACGATTCATCGATGACTAAAATAGTTGTCGACTATTTCAATAATCGATTAGTCGTTGATTAATCCATTAGTTGTTTCAGCCCTAGGTCAAACAATCATAGTTTCTGTCCCAGCCTTGATTACTTGCCGTTAGCGTTAGCATGCTGCCGCTAACAATACTGATGCTAGCCACGGCATTTTGCGCAGCGATCAGAAAATACCTTTGTGGATGTTAAAACTAACTCATGATTAAATAGAGTTGAACTTGGAGGCCGTGGCTGGTTCTAAAGCTGTGACTGAGCTCTTTCCAATGGCAAAAAAAAACAGAAAGTCTCTTTTATCTTTCGGCCGATATCGTAAAATCCCCAAATATCGTCCGGTTGACGTCCTGTATTAAAAACCTCGCAGCCAAAGAGGCGAACAGCACAGTTTGCTTCTACAGTTTGATAAAAAAAAACACATTATTCTATATTATTTCCCGTGATCAAACCCGTTTCCTTCAAATAAATCCCCTGAGGCTTTAGTTGATCGAATCTTCCTGAAATGGGATATTGTGATGTTTGTGGTTTTGCAGCTCTAAGTGTTTTTTATTCTGGTCAACAAGCCTCTATCAGGGAGCGTCGCCTGAGAGTCAGAGATGAACTGTGGGCGAATCATTTACTGTAAATAAGACGCGAGTGGAAGAGCTGATGCATCATTATACATGGTTTAGTGTCTGAGTGTCTGTGATGATGATTCTGAAGAGCCCAGAGTGAACTCAGCTGGTACTCGTGTCCACAGACTCCTCAGCTGGAGCTCGTGTCCACAGACTCCTCAGCTGGAGCTCGTGTCCACAGACTCCTCAGCTGGAGCTCGTGTCCACAGACTCCTCAGCTGGAGCTCACGTCCACAGACTCCTCAGCTGGAGCTCGTGTCCACAGACTCCTCAGCTGGAGCTCCTGTCCACAGACTCCACAGCTGGAGCTCGTGTCCACAGACTCCACAGCTGGAGCTCGTGTCCACAGACTCCACAGCTGGAGCTCGTGTCCACAGACTCCTCAGCTGGAGCTCGTGTCCACAGACTCCTCAGCTGGAGCTCACGTCCACAGACTCCTCAGCTGGAGCTCGCGTCCACAGACTCCTCAGCTGGAGCTCGTGTCCACAGACTCCTCAGCTGGAGCTCACGTCCACAGACTCCTCAGCTGGAGCTCACGTCCACAGACTCCTCAGCTGGAGCTCACGTCCACAGACTCCTCAGCTGGAGCTCGTGTCCACAGACTCCTCAGCTGGAGCTCGCGTCCACAGACTCCTCAGATGGAGCTCGTGTCCACAGACTCCTCAGCTGGAGCTCGTGTCCACAGACTCCTCAGCTGGAGCTCGTGTCCACAGACTCCTCAGCTGGAGCTCGCGTCCACAGACTCCTCAGCTGGAGCTCGCGTCCACAGACTCCTCAGCTGGAGCTCGTGTCCACAGACTCCTCAGCTGGAGCTCGTGTCCACAGACTCCTCAGCTGGAGCTCGTGTCCACAGACTCCTCAGCTGGAGCTCGTGTCCACAGACTCCTCAGCTGGAGCTCGTGTCCACTGACTCCTCAGCTGGAGCTCACGTCCACAGACTCCTCAGCTGGAGCTCACGTCCACAGACTCCTCAGCTGGAGCTCACGTCCACAGACTCCTCAGCTGGAGCTCGTGTCCACAGACTCCTCAGCTGGAGCTCGTGTCCACAGACTCCTCAGCTGGAGCTCGTGTCCACAGACTCCTCAGCGTGAGCTCGTGTCCACAGACTCCTCAGCTGGAGCTCGTGTCCACAGACTCCTCAGCTGGAGCTCGTGTCCACAGACTCCTCCTTCAGCTGGAGCTCGTGTCCACAGACTCCTCCTTCAGCTGGAGCTCGTGTCCACAGACTCCTCAGCCGGAGCTCGTGTCCACAGACTCCTCAGCCGGAGCTCGTGTCCACAGACTCCTCCTCAGCTGGAGCTCGTGTCCACAGACTCCTCAGCTGGAGCTCATGTCCACAGACTCCTCAGCTGGAGCTCGTGTCCACAGACTCCTCCTCAGCTGGAGCTCGTGTCCACAGACTCCTCAGCTGGAGCTCGTGTCCACAGACTCCTCAGCTGGAGCTCGTGTCCACAGACTCCTCAGCTGGAGCTCACGTCCACAGACTCCTCAGCTGGAGCTCGTGTCCACAGACTCCTCAGCCGGAGCTCACGTCCACAGACTCCTCAGCCGGAGCTCGTGTCCACAGACTCCTCAGCTGGAGCTCGTGTCCACAGACTCCTCAGCTGGAGCTCACGTCCACAGACTCCTCAGCTGGAGCTCACGTCCACAGACTCCTCAGCTGGAGCTCACGTCCACAGACTCCTCAGCTGGAGCTGACAGACTCCACAGACACAAGTTTTCTCGGCGGAGGGACGATTTTCTTTATTGTAAACAGACCGAGGGCCGAAGCCGCTGATTATTTGCCCAAAGCAAAGCACAACACTGGAAAATGACCATCTTAACCTCTGAACTCCCGTCTGAACCGAGAGGATCTTTTTCCTCACGTCATCAGATTTTTTTTCCATCATTTTTTTGTTGGGTATTCAACTCATTTTTGTAACTTTTTTGTCATTTTATTGTCATTTTTTATCACATTTTTGTCATTTTTTTCTCAATTTTTTCTCAATTTTTTGTATTTTTTTGTCACATTTTTGTAATTCTTTTAACACATTTTTGTCATTTTTTTGTCAAATTTTTGTCACATTTTTGTCATTTTCTTGTCACATTTTTGTCAATTTTTGGTCAAATTTTTAGCACATTTTTGTCATTTTTTTGTCACATTTTTTGTCATTTTTTGTCACATTTCTGTCATTTTCTTGTCAATTTTTTATCAATTTTTTGTCGTTTTTTTTGTTATTTGTTATTTCACGGCGCTGGGATTATTTTCCCTTCGCTTATCACCCGCTACGGCTCGTGCTTTTGCCTGACATCAAAACAAACGGCGCTGTGTGATGATGTCATCAGGCCGCGCTGCTCAGTTTGCCTGCGCAGGTGTGAGGGCCGGCCAGCAGGGGGCAGGCGTGAAACAGAGACCTCTCCTTAATCGAGGCAAACTTGAAATCATTTGTACTTTTGTGACTGTCCAGAAAACAGAAAATATTCAGCATCGTTTTTTTTAAATTAATAAATATATAAATAAAATAAATACTTTTTTTTAAAGGCAACAAATAATGGTTTGAATAATCGTGATTTCAATTATGACTAAAATAATCGTGATTATTACAAAATAGCATAAAAGTGAGACAAAAAGTGATGAAAAAGTGGCAACAAATGTGAGGAAAAACGGGTGGAAGATCAGCTTTGTAGCTTTAAGTGAGGCGTTCCTCTGGGCTGTAGGCCGTCAGGAGCTTTTAGATTTGGGTAAAGCAGAACAGGAGACAATACGCTCGGTGAAGGCGGGGTTTAATGAAACACCACTCTTTCAATGTGAAGAAAATGAATGAAAGAAAAGACGCAGGAGAAGTTTCCCTCAGTCGACCCGGCGTGTGAGAAAAGGACAAGCCTCGACAGCGGAGTCTGGAATGACGTCATGATTCCTCAGCTCTGATTCTCCGTCTGTGCCTTCACTGCGCTCACTCGAAGTCACCGAACACGTTTATGAAGCGAGTTCCTGATCGAGCGCAGATCAGTGAAGTGTTACTACAGCGTGAAAACGTGGAATCAATCCCCCCCCCCCCACACCGAGCACTTCCTGAAAATGATTCATCTGTCCTCAAACACTGCTTTACGCCTCACAGCCCACACGCCTCATCTGAAAGATTAAGATGAACCAGTTTTACAATCGCCACCGTTGTAAAAGCTCACGGCAAGTTAATCATCAGAATTTTAGAGCCAAATGTGCAAATCTGATCCATTTTCTAGGGATGCACCGATACCACTTTTTCGAAAACCGATACGAGTACTTGGATTTAAGTACTCGCCGATACCGAATACCGATACGAGTACAAGGCATTTTCTTCAACATTCTTCCTTTTTTCACAGCAGATTGGTTTGTAATGAGTTAATTTACTCATGTACATTTCCTTAAGTAAAGTAGGCGACACATTTAAGAGCAGTTATATTAGAATTGTGCTGATTTATTATATTTTCATTCAATATAATTCTTTATTTTTATGTCTCTGTCCATCACAGACAGAAAAGCCCATGTCCAAAAGCTCCCAATGCCTGAGCTTTATTCATTTATGTGTTTTTATTTAACAATAGTATTGAGATGTTTCTTAAATGGTCTCTTTTCGTCGTTACTTCAGCTCCTGTAGATTTTCTCGTGTGTTTGTAGTAACTTAGCGAGAAGCTACAGCGTTTTCATTGTTCTGCTGCAGCTCATTTTCCCTCAATATAAACATGCTGTATGTCTTTAATCTGGATTTTCTGAGGACCTTTTAGTCGCTGGGTTAGTTTTTCAGATGAATAAACCCCTGGGCTTAAAACGGCGTCAGAATGGCCAAAACTGTTAGCCGCGAGTTAGCGACGTTAGCCTGTATGTTGTAAACACTGCAGACGCTGCAGCGCTAACAACATTTAGCTCTGGTTAAATCCAGCTCAGACTCTGGTTTAGAGAGCGCAGTCTGTAATAAAGTCGGCTCTATGTGGATTATTGTGTTTACACTAAACTATTCTCCAGTTTGTTGCTTCTTCTCTCCTCAGCTGAGAGCGGCGCCTCGTCGCTGCGCCTCGTCGCTGCGCCTCGTCGCTGCGCCTCGTCGCTGCGCCTCGTCGCTGCGCTGGCCGCACGTCAAATGGTAGCGGTTTCTGGTATCGGGACCTCATGAATGAGTACGAGTATGAGCACAAGCATGTGGTATCGGTGCATCCCTACCATTTTCATAACTGCCAAAAGAAGAGTCCCAAAAGAATCTTGTGCAGCCGCAATAGGGACATGAACTGTGAGCGCATGGAAAGAAATAATGCAGAGGAGAGTTCACTGCTCCACCTACTGATGAAAACAATTCAAAACGACATCACTTAAAGGAAGGTTAGTGCTAGATCGTATGCTCGGGAGGGACGGTCTGCTGTGATTTCGTATAGATCTATGAGTTGGTTTGTCTAAAAATACAAATAATCCTAATCCTAACCCTAAAGTTAACCATTTCCCTGGCCCTAACCTTAACCTCTTAACTCCCACCTGAACATGTTTTCTCCAAATTCTCGAAATCTAAAAGCTTCTTCAAAACAGAGGCAAAAAACGAGAAGGAAATGAGGATGTAAACGCAACTGAAAAAGTGACCAAAAGAAGCGACAAAAATTACAAAAACTCATCAAAAAAAGACAAAAATCCAGCAGAAAAAATGACAAAAATCCAGCAGAAAAAATGACAAAAATCCAGCAGAAAAAATGACAAAAATCCAGCAAAAAAAGACAAAAATCCAGCAGAAAAAATGACAAAAATCCATCAGAAAAAATGACAAAAATCCAGCAGAAAAAATGACAAAAATCCAGCAAAAAAAGACAAAAATCCAGCAGAAAAAATGACAATAATCCAGCAAAAAAAGACAAAAATCCAGCAAAAAAGTGACAGAAGAGCAGCAAAAAAGTAATTAAAATGTGACAAAAACACATAAGGGAAATAAAAAGTGACGACAATGGCATAGAGGAGAGAATGGATTTGGTTTTGGCGGGTGGTAAGAGGTTCATTTGTGTCATGATATTGCATGTTTTCACAGCAGACTGTCCCTCCGGAGCATACGATCTAGCACTAACCTTAAAGGAACAGGCCACAGGTTTTCCATCCTGAGAAACGTTCTTACCCGAGTTCAGACGAGTATCGAAAAGGCCTCGAGCTGCCGTTTGTTTGTCTGACAGCTCAGAGGCTGATGCTTCACGTGGTCGGTCTCACGTCCTCTTGTTTGCAGAAGAACACATGCCTGGTGCTGATGACACAGAGGAGGTGAGCGGGCGTGACGAGGCAGCGCCGCCGCCGCCGCCGCCGCTCATTCTGCTCATGCTCAGATGTGTGATCGTTACTGTAAACAGGCAAACGCCGCCGCCAGCTCCATCACAGCCGCCGCTCTGAGGAAACACCAGCACATGATCACACATCAGCTCTGAACCCACATCAACCAGGCTGGGTTTACCTGAGTCCAAAAGGAAGAAAAACGAACACGAGGATGAAAACGCAACAAAAATGTGACCACGAAAAAGCGACGAAAACATGAGAAAATGCACTCAGTTAAGAAGTTAATTCAGTCAAGGAAATAACAAATCTATAATCGCAACTGTAGCATCACGAACAAAGTAGGGATGCACCGATACCAGAATCGGGTATCGGGCCGATACCACACGCTTGTCCACATGCTCGTACTCATTAATGAGGTCCCGATACCACCTGCCGTCCACTGAGGAGAGAAAATGGCGACAAACTGGAGAATAGTTTAGTGAAAATCCAATATTCCACATCGAGCTGACTTTATTACAGACGACACTCCCTAAACCAGAGTCTGAGCTGGATTTAACCAGAGCTAAACGTCTGCAGTGTTTACAACATACAGGCTAATGATGCTAATGATGCTAATGTTACTATCTCGCGGCTAACAGTTCTATAGACTCTTGCGCCATTTTATGCCCAGGGGTTTATTCATCTGAAAAACTAACCCAGCGACTAAAACGTCCTCAGAAAATCCCAAATAAACAGCATGTTTATATTGAGCCAAAACGCTGAAGCTACTGGATAAGTTTCTATAAACACAGGAGAAAATCCACACGGAGCTGAAGTAAAGGAGAAAAGAGAGCATTTATCTGCAGTAATAAGTAACATCTCAGTACTATTGTTAAATACAAATATATAAATGAATAAAGCACAAGCACTGAGGAGCTTTAGGACACGAGCTGCTCTGTCTGTGATGGACAGAGACATAAAAAATAAAATGTTCAATTCTGATATAACTTCTCTTAAAAGTGTCGCCGACTTTACTTAAGGAAATGTAAATGAGTAAATTAACTCATTACAAACTAATCTGCTGTGGAAAAGTCCGTCTGTTGAAGGAAATGCCTTGTACTCGTATCAGTATTCGGTATCTGCGAGTACTTAAATCCACGTACTCGTACTCGTCAGACACAGTGATGTTGGAGGCGGAGCCGGCAGCTCCATCTGCCCCTGACACAGATACCATTGTAGCGTTGTTACTCAGCAGACCCCCCAGGACTGTTAAAAATAACCCAGATGTCACTGCACAAATCAGCACACGCGTCCAACTTAAAGCCGCACTGTGGAACATTCCTGGTTATGTGTTGCTAAGCGTAGAAAAACAAAAACAAAAAGGAGAAGCGGTGTTCGATCCTAACGTACACCTACAGTTAGCAAGTCCGTTAGCCTGCTCAATGTATTTTTAACTATAGCAGTTAGCATTAGCCACCAAAGATCACAGATTATGAAAGATCCAAGGCGAGACACGGCCAAACCGACCCCGTACGATGCTTTTTTTTATAACGTTTTGTTCCAGAAGTGGCAACTACGCCGTCGTTCACAAATATTCACAGATTTTACAGTGGTATGCATAAGTATGGGCCCCCATTTAGTTGCCGCAGTGGCTTATGGGAGGGCACATAGCTCCGGTTCGTTAACACCTGAGGTCCCTATGCTAAAGTGGCTATGCTAGTTAGCATCGAGGCTCCTTTCCCGAACTCCTTCCTAACTGACAGCACCGTTCGGAAGCTTCTTGTCATGGCGGAAACACATCCGGTTTGCAGTACGACCTCTTACCAATCTACTGGTTTCGGACGGGGCCCCAGACTGATTTATTCGGCTTTTATTCGGCAAAATGTCACAAGAAATTGACAAAAAATGTGACAAAAAAATGACAAAAAATGACAAAAATGTGATAAAAATGTGACAAAAAATTACAAAAATGCGACAAAAAAATGACAAAAAAATGATAAAAAATGTACGATAAAATGACGAAAAAATGACAAAAAAAATGACAAAAATGTGACAAAAAATTGACAAAAAATTACAAAAATGCAACAAAAAAATGACAAAAAAATGATAAAAAATGTACGATAAAATGACGAAAAAATGACAAAAAAAGACAAAAATGTGACAAAAATTTGACAAAAAATGACAAAAATGCGACAAAAAAATGATAAAAATTTACGATAAAATGACGGAAAAATGACGAAAAAAATTACAAAAATTGAAGAAAAAAAAGTGAAAAAAAAAAGACAAAAAATGACAAAAGTTACGGGTTACGGGTTAAAAAATTATGGGAAAAAAATCTGATGACGTGAGGAAAAAGATCCTCTCGGTTCAGGCGGGAGTTAATAGGTTAATAGTTCACAAACATATAGACAAGTGCGGCCTAAAGTTATAAGTACAATTTTCTGTTCTTTGTAAATTTAGTCGGTGTAGCTTATATTCCTGTTCACTCACACTTTTTGAAAGCTGCAGGTCCCGTAGGTCAGATTGTTTTTACACGGCGCTCTATGAGGAAAACCCTTTGTGGGCCCGAGGGGACTTTCGACTGCAGTACCAGGAAGTGGCCACTGAGCGAGCTGGAGCGCGGGCCGAGGGGGCTGGCCCCCATGACCCCATCCACATTCTATTATAGAAAACGCAATCTCAATGGCCGCCGCCTGGGCGCCGCCATGTTTATTTCCCATACCGACTTTAAAGCTAAGCAGGGAAGTGCCTGGTTAGAACTGGGATGGGAGACCGTTTGGGAACACCAGGAAGCCTGGCGAGAGTACTGAGTGTGTGCGTGGTTATTCTTATTACATCCGCGGCGGGCCCCCACGTGACGGTCCCACCGGCCGTGGCATTGCGTACGTGTGTATATGTGCGCGTACGCATCTAAACAGGGCGATGTGTGCGTGTGTGTGCGTGTGTGTGTGTATGTGTGTGCGTGCCCAAAACCTGCTCAAACACGAGCCTCTAATCACACGCGCTGCTCCGACTGATTTATCCTCCGTGTGAGTAAAAGCGAAAATGAAACTACCACTTAACGAGCGCATGGCCTGCGCTGCGTAGTTTTTTTTTCTTTTTTATTACTTTGCTGCTGTACCATTTGTTTTCTATTTTGCTTTCACGTATTGTGAGCCCAGAGGTACATTTTATTCTAAAGCAGCTTTGAAAGCATTGCCACTTTTATTGTAAGGTTATAAATACTGTCTAACAACGATCATTAGGCTATTTCATTTCAAAACCTACTCATTATTTTTTTTATTGTTCACTACCGTGATGCACCAAACCACGGGTCCTGCACCGTGACCCAAACCGTTAGAGCTGAACCCCTAATATTTATCCATAATTATTTCACTGTCTCTTGAATTCTGTTCCCTGAGTTTAGCTAAAATATTGTCGTTGTAGTTTATAAGAAAGGAGCACGGGTGCATCAAACACTCCAATTGCAGTTTGTTTGAAAATGTGTTTAGCCTTCATAGCCTTTTATACATTTGTAGTGGCCATAGTTTTTGGAATGGGTTGGGAACCTCTGGTCTACAGCTGAACTGTGTGACGTGTTGGACATTTCTTTGTAATCACTCACAATCTCAGAATATCAAATGTGGAGACTAGCGAGGCCCGGCCGAAGGCCGGGCCTCAGCTAGTACTATAATAACAAAAAACAAAAACACATGTGGTGCTTGTATCACATCTTCTTCTCTAATGCAGTATATTTGTTACAGTCAGAGTAGATACAGATATTCAAGTAGGAAATAATAATAACAATAAAGCCGTAGATCATTATTCAGTAGCTTTTTGTTGTAAATAGAAGTGTTATGGTTGGGGGGGCTGACATAAAGGCGAATCTTCTGCTCGATGAAAATATTAGGAGCAAATATGAAGAGGCTGTAATATCCAGCCTCTTCAATGTATTTCTCCAATCCTTCCGCCCTCATCTTTGTAAGAATGCTCTTGCTTTGCAGGCACCCCCCCCCCCCCCCCCCCATACATGTCCCCCCCACCCCGCTCCCTCGTCTCACATGGACCAGAGCGGAGGAGGCAGGTGATTGGAGCGATTCGAGGCGGGCTTTTTGGGACACATGTGACCAAATCTCCCCCATCCATCCATATCCCCCGCCCCCCCCATCCCCATGTTTGCTCAAGGTCATGTGATTGAGTCTGACAGGGGCTGCGTTCACAGTCTCTGGGAACTAATACGTCTGCTCTGTTTGGTCCATCTCTGCAGCCGAGAGCTGAGGCTCGGAGAATCACAATGAGCTCGTCCCTAAACCCTGCTGATGTTCTGTCAGGGTTCTCCACATGTCAGGAGGATGAGGGTTCTCCACATGTCAGGAGGATGAGGGTTCTCCACAGGAGGATGAGGGTTCTCCACATGTCAGGAGGATGAGGGTTCTCCACATGTCAGGAGGATGTGGGTTCTCCACATGTCAGGAGGATGTGGAGTCTCCACATGTCAGGAGGATGAGGGTTCTCCACATGTCAGGAGGATGAGGAGTCTCCACATGTCAGGAGGATGAGGACTCTCCACATGTCAGGAGGATGAGGGTTCTCCACATGTCAGGAGGATGAGGGTTCTCCACATGTCAGGAGGATGAGGGTTCTCCACATGTCAGGAGGATGAGGGTTCTCCACATGTCAGGAGGATGAGGGTTCTCCTCATGTCAGGAGGATGAGGGTTCTCCACATGTCAGGAGGATGAGGGTTCTCCTCATGTCAGGAGGATGAGGGTTCTCCACATGTCAGGAGGATGAGGGTTCTCCACATGTCAGGAGGATGAGGGTTCTCCACATGTCAGGAGGATGAGGGTTCTCCACATGTCAGGAGGATGAGGGTTCTCCACATGTCAGGAGGATGAGGGATCTCCACATGTCAGGAGGATGTGGGTTCTCCACATGTCAGGAGGATGAGGGTTCTCCACATGTCAGGAGGATGAGGACTCTCCACATGTCAGGAGGATGAGGGTTCTCCACATGTCAGGAGGATGAGGGATCTCCACATGTCAGGAGGATGAGGAGTCTCCACATGTCAGGAGGATGAGGGTTCTCCACATGTCAGGAGGATGAGGGTTCTCCACATGTCAGGAGGATGAGGGTTCTCCTCATGTCAGGAGGATGAGGGTTCTCCACATGTCAGGAGGATGAGGGTTCTCCACATGTCAGGAGGATGTGGGTTCTCCACATGTCAGGAGGATGAGGGTTCTCCACATGTCAGGAGGATGAGGGTTCTCCACATGTCAGGAGGATGAGGGTTCTCCACATGTCAGGAGGATGTGGGTTCTCCACATGTCAGGAGGATGAGGGTTCTCCACATGTCAGGAGGATGAGGGTTCTCCACATGTCAGGAGGATGAGGGTTCTCCACATGTCAGGAGGATGAGGGTTCTCCACATGTCAGGAGGATGAGGGTTCTCCACAGGTCAGGAGGATGAGGGTTCTCCACATGTCAGGAGGATGAGGGTTCTCCACATGTCAGGAGGATGTGGGTTCTTCACATGTCAGGAGGATGAGGAGTCTCCACATGTCAGGAGGATGAGGGTTCTCCACATGTCAGGAGGATGAGGACTCTCCACATGTCAGGAGGATGAGGGTTCTCCACATGTCAGGAGGATGAGGAGTCTCCACATGTCAGGAGGATGAGGGTTCTCCACATGTCAGGAGGATGAGGGTTCTCCACATGTCAGGAGGATGAGGGTTCTCCACATGTCAGGAGGATGAGGACTCTCCACATGTCAGGAGGATGAGGGATCTCCACATGTCAGGAGGATGAGGAGTCTCCACATGTCAGGAGGATGAGGGTTCTCCACATGTCAGGAGGATGAGGACTCTCCACATGTCAGGAGGATGAGGGTTCTCCACATGTCAGGAGGATGAGGGTTCTCCACATGTCAGGAGGATGAGGGTTCTCCACATGTCAGGAGGATGTGGGTTCTCCACATGTCAGGAGGATGAGGTTCTCCACATGTCAGGAGGATGAGGGTTCGCCACATGTCAGGAGGATGAGGAGTCTCCACATGTCAGGAGGATGAGGGTTCTCCACATGTCAGGAGGATGAGGGTTCTCCACATGTCAGGAGGATGAGGGTTCTCCACATGTCAGGAGGATGAGGGTTCTCCACATGTCAGGAGGATGAGGGTTCTCCACATGTCAGGAGGATGAGGGTTCTCCACATGTCAGGAGGATGAGGGTTCTCCACAGGTCAGGAGGATGAGGGTTCTCCACATGTCAGGAGGATGTGGAGTCTCCACATGTCAGGAGGATGAGGGTTCTCCACATGTCAGGAGGATGAGGGTTCTCCACATGTCAGGAGGATGAGGGTTCTCCACATGTCAGGAGGATGAGGGTTCTCCACATGTCAGGAGGATGAGGGTTCTCCACATGTCAGGAGGATGAGGGTTCTCCACATGTCAGGAGGATGAGGGTTCTCCACATGTCAGGAGGATGAGGGTTCGCCACATGTCAGGAGAATGAGGGTTCTTCACATGTCAGGAGGATGAGGGTTCTCCACATGTCAGGAGGATGAGGGTTCTCCACATGTCAGGAGGATGTGGAGTCTCCACATGTCAGGAGGATGAGGGTTCTCCACATGTCAGGAGGATGAGGGTTCTCCACATGTCAGGAGGATGTGGGTTCTCCACATGTCAGGAGGATGAGGGTTCTCCACATGTCAGGAGGATGAGGGTTCTCCACATGTCAGGAGGATGAGGGTTCTCCACATGTCAGGAGGATGAGGGTTCTCCACATGTCAGGAGGATGAGGGTTCTCCACATGTCAGGAGGATGTGGGTTCTCCACATGTCAGGAGGATGTGGGTTCTCCACATGTCAGGAGGATGAGGGTTCTCCACATGTCAGGAGGATGTGGAGTCTCCTTTCTAATGGAAAACTAGCTTGTTTTGCCGCCCATATATGGAGGTACTGCAGCAATGGCGGCCCCAGCGTCGCGGTCATTGGTAACGCCTCATTTGAAAGCTAAGATCTACAAAAGTGATCAGAACTCACATTGCATTTTTGCTGTGTTTTAGACGGGTTTTTTTTTGGTAGTTTTTTCCATTTTTGTTGCTTTTTGTCGCTACCTCGAATGAGACTCAGTCGTACAGTGTTAGTGTGAGAGAGTCCTCGGCGCTCGGCACATGTCCAGCCGGGGTGCAGTGGTCAGCAGGTGCGGTGGTCAGCAGGTGCAGTGGTCAGCAGGTGCGGTGGTCAGCCGGGGTGCAGCGGTCAGCAGGTGCAGCGGTCAGCAGGTGCGGTGGTCAGCAGGTGCAGTGGTCAGCAGGTGCGGGGGCTGCCGGGGATCGTTCAGCACTCGTCAGCTCAATCCTGCAGTTCACAACGAAGCCTCAAACACGAGACTCACATGCTCACAGGGAGGCAGTGTTATAGATGATTAATGACAAATATGTGACCTTTCAGTGACCCCGCAGCTGTAGGGTCAGCACGGCACAGTGGCGTCGATCACCTCATCACATCATAGTGAAGCAGCTCCTGATTTAACCTCTTAACTCCCGCCTGAACCGAGAGGATCTTTTTCCTCACGTCATCAGGTTTTTTTTCCATCATTTTTGGTTGGGCGTTCAACTCATTTTTGTAACTTTTTTCTCATTTTTTGTCACATTTTTGTCATTTTTTGGTCAATTTTTGAATCACATTTTTGTCATTTTTTTGGTCAATTTTTGTCATTTTTTGTCAAAATTTTATCAATTTTTTATCCATTTTTTGTCAATTTTTTGTAATTTTTTCATCACTTTTTTCATAAATTTTTGAATCACATTTTTGTCACATTTATGTCATTTTTTTGGTCAATTTTTTGTCATTTTTTGTAAATTTTTGTCTAATTTTCATCAAAGTTTTGTCACATTTTTGTCGTTTTTTTGTCAAATCTTTGTCGTTTTTTTCGTCAATTTTTGTCAATTTCTTGTGACTTTTTTGCCACTTTTTCATCCATTTTTTCATCACATTTTTGTCATTTTTTGATCAATTTTTTGTCATTTTTTGTCAATTTTTTATCAATTTTTTGTCAATTTATGGTCAATTTTTTGTCATTTTTTAATAAATTTTTTAATCACATTTTTGTCACATTTATGTAATTTTTTTGTCAAATCTTTGTCGTTTTTTCGTCAATTTTTGTCAATTTCTTGTGCCATTTTTGCCACTTTTTCATCAATTTTGCGTCACTTTTCTGTCACATTTCCATCATTGTTTTCGTCTCAGTTTTGTCACTATTTTCACACCTTTTTTTCCAGAAGCTTTTGGATTGGGGTAAAGCCAAACTGGAGAAAATGTGCTCGGTTCAGGTGGGAGTTAAGGGGTTTAAATAAATAAGCTCGGTCAGCAATAAATCTGCAGCTTTGCTCTTTTACTAAGACAAACCAGACCAGAGGAAGTCCTGCAGCGTAAAGTCTGATCTGAACGATTTACGGAGCCTCTGGAGACTCGTTATCCTGATGTGATCGTTTACAATATAAAGTAGTTTAAGTTGCAGATCTTTGTAGAGCAGGATCATTATTATGAGACCAAAGCACTTTTTACACCCAGAACAAGAGACGTTTGTTTTAGTTACTCCGTGCTCGGTGTTGGTGGTAATCCATGAAAACAGCTGCACTGACAGATTTGCAGCTGTAAACATCCTGGAACAACCTGGATAATCACGATTATTTTTGTCATAATTGAAATCACGATTATTCAAACGATTATTTGTTGCCTTTAACCTCGTAACTCCCACCTGAACATGTTTTCTCCAAATTCTCCAAATCTAAAAGCTTCTTCAAAACAGAGGCAAAAATCGACGCAACAAAAAAACAGCAAAAAATGACAAAAATCCAGCAAAATATGACAAAAATCAAGAAAAAATTACAAAAATCCAGAAAAAAAAGACACAAAAAAGTGACAAAAATCAAGGAAAAAAAGATAAAAACAACCAGAAAAAAATGACAAAAACCCAGCAAAAAATGACAAAAATCAATTAAAAAAAAGACAAAAATCCAGCAGAAAAAAAACAAAAATCAATAAAAAAGTTCCAAAAATCCAGCAAAAAAAAGACACAAAAAAAGACAAAAATACAGAAAAAATGACAAAAATACAGAAAAAAAAGAAACAAAAAATGACAAAAATCCAGCAGAAAAACGACAAAAATCAAGAAAAAAAAGACACAAAAAATGACAAAAATCAAGAAAAAAATGACAAAAATCAAGCAAAAAAAAAGACAAAAATCCAGCAGAAAAAAGACAAAAATCCAGCAAAAAAAGTGACAAAAGAGCAGCAAAAAAGTAATAAAATACTGACTAAAACACAAAAGGGATATAAAAAGTGACGACAATCTCAAAGAGGAGAGAATGGATTTGGTTTGGGCCCAAGAGATAAAAAAAAAAGTCTATCTTTATTTTATTTATTTATTAATCAAAACACTATGATGATATTTTCTGTTTTCTGGACAGTCATAAAAGTACAAATGATTTCAAGCACGCCTCGATTAAGGAGAGGTCCCTGTTTCACACCCGCCCCCTGCTGGCCGGCCCTCACACCTGCGCAAGTAAACTGAGCAGCGCGGCCTGATGACATCATCACACAGCGCCGTTTGTTTTATGACAAAAGCGCGAGCCGTGGCACGTGAAAAGCGAAGGGAAAATAATCCCAGCGGCCTGAAATAATACAAGTCTGCTTTGCAAAAAAAAAAGAAAATTAAATAAATAAATAAATAAATAAATAAAAATGACAAAAAAAATATATGAAAAAATAGAAAAAAAAAAGAAAAAAAAATTTAATCGATTTTTTGCGATTATGCTAATTTTGTAATCGTTTACTGTTGTAATCGAAATCGTAGTCAAATTTCGATTAATTGCACAGCCCTCGTTAGCCTCGTGTGGCTTTGATGAAACTCCAGAGCAGCGTTAGAGCCACTGTTGTAGAACATCTGGAGCTGAATCTGTCCATTTTTCTCGTTTTGATAATGGAAAAAAGCTTTCAGTGGATGAGATTAAAAGTAGCAGCTACTTTGCCTGAGGAAATGAAGAGAAAGTTGTGCGATATGAGCCGAGTTCCGCCTGCAGTCACTTCCTCGTGAAGCTGAAATGCCAGAGCCTCAGACTCCGCCGTTTAAATGTCGTAACATTTACGAACGTTAATGAATATCCAGAGCGGCGTCGGTCTGAGAATGGCGCTGAATAAAAGGCAGAGTTTAGTTTAACCCCTTAACTCCCACCTGAACCGAGCACATTTTCTCCAGTTTGGCTTTACCCCAATCCAAAAGCTTCTGGAAAAAAGGTGAGGAAATAGCGACAGAACTGAGACGAAAACAATGATGGAAATGTGACAAAAAAGTGAGAAAACATTGACAAAAAAGTGATGAAACATAGATGAAAAAGTGGCAAAAATGTCACAAGAAATTGACAAAAAATTTACGAAAAAATGACAAAAATGTGACAAAAAATTTACGAAAAAAAAGACAAAAAATTGACAAAAAATAAGAAAAAATGGACCAAAAAAATGACAAAAATTGAATAAGAATTGACCAAAAAATGACAAAAAAATGACAAAAATGTGACCAAAAAATGACAAAAAATTGACCAAAAAAAGACAAAAATTTGACCAAAATTTGACCAAAAAAATGACAAAAATGTGATATAAAAAAAAAAAATGACCCAAAAAAATGACAAATATGGAATAAGAATTGACCAAAAAAATGACAAAAAAATGACACAAATGTGACAAAAAATGACAAAAATGTGACAAAAAATTGACAAAAAAAATGACAAAAATGTGATAAAAAAGTGACCAAAATATGACAAAAAAAATACAAAAATGTGATAAAAAATTGACAAAAAAAAGACAAAAAATTGACAAAAAATAACAAAAAATTGACCCAAAAAATGACAAAAATGGAATAAGAATTGACAAAAAAATGACAAAAAAATGACAAAAATGTGACAAAAAAAAGACCAAAAAATGACAAAAATGTGATAAAAAATTGACAAAAAAATGACAAAAAAAAGACCAAAAAAATGACGAATAAGTTACAAAAATGAGTTGAATACCCAACAAAAAAATGATGGAAAATGTGATGACGTGAGGAAAAAGCTCCTCTCGGTTCAGGCGGGAGTTAAGAGGTTAAGAGAAATGAGTCCTGCCATAGCAACAGCACTGGGCGCCGTGGTAACGCTGCTGTTTCTGTCTCTCTCTCCGCAGACATCTCCCAAAATGGACGCCGATAACCAGAGTGTGCCGCAGGCGGGGGAGTCGAGCGCCGCGGCAGAGCCCGGGAAGGAACCGCCCCCCGGCCCGCCCAGGCCCCGCAGGCCCCAGCGGAGCGCCCACGTGGAGGGGTCCGTGGACATATCGGAGCCGAAAGAGCCGGGCGGAGAGAGCTGCGCCCCCGATGGTTCCGCGCCCAGCCGCCCCAAACCCCCCCGCCCCGCGCCCGTCGCCAAGCCCGCGGGGGAGCACTCGCCGCCGCCCCGACCGTCCGACGTCAGGGCCAGTCCCAAAGGCCCCGCGTCCCACCACCCCCAGCCGGTCCGGGCCGCCTCGGTGCCCGACCCGGCGCCCGTGGGCCGGCACATCCCCTCGCACCTGAACCCCCACGCGCAGAGGGCCCTGTCTGTGGCCGGGACGGCGGACACGCAGGCGCAGGCCATGGAGGACTTCAGGTACCACCTCCAAACAGTCTGTGTTCTTCTACAGAGCAGATCAAGGCTTTTGAAAATAGGACTTATTTAAAACAGCTGCATAATTATCTTTTTATTTCAGTGAAGCAGAAATTGTAATCAAGAAATGTTAAGTTATTGACAGGCAGGGCCGGATTTAAGTAAAATGGGCCCCGGGGCTAAAGTTTTTTCAGGGCCCCCCATACACTGTGTGGAGGGCCCTGAGAGAAATACGAAATATCTGTTGGATTTCTCTCTGATAAATGAATGATTTTTTTTTTTTTTGAATATGCAGAAGTAACTTTCTTAAACTTCTTAAACATAGAAGAACCGTTGCTACTGCCAAAAGGCTGGTGGGGGGACATATTTAACCCCTTAACTCCCACGTGAACCGAGCACATTTTCTCCAGTTTGGCTTTACCCCAATCCAAAAGCTTCTGGGAAAAAGGTGAGAAAATAGCGACAAAACTGAGATGAAAACAATGATGGAAATGTGAAAAAAATGACAAAAATGTGAGAAAAAAATGACCAAAATTGGATAAAAAATTGACAAAAAAATGACAAAAATGTGATAAAAAATGACAAAAATGTGACAAAAAATGTGAAAAAAAATGACAAAAATGTGACAAAAAAATGACCAAAATTGGATAAAAAATTGACAAAAAAATGACAAAAATGTGATAAAAAATGACAAAAATGTGACAAAAAATGTGATAAAAAATGACAAAAATGTGACAAAAAAAGATTATTATTATTTTTTTTTTAAATGACAAAAAAATGATTAAAAAAAAAATTGACAAAAAAAGTACAAAAAATTGATAAAAATTTGATAAAAATTTGACAAAAAAATTACAAAAATTTGACGACAAAATGACAAAAAAAACCTTAACTCCCACCTGAACCGAGCACATTTTCTCCAGGTTGGCTTTACCCCAATCCAAAAGCTTCTGGAAAAAAGCTGTGAAAATAGCAACAAAACTGAGACGAAAACAATGATGGAAATGTGACAAAAAAAAAGGACAAAAATTTGACCAAATGTGACAAAAAAATTGCAAAAATGTGACAAAAAATGACAGAAAATTGACAAAATGTGATAAAAATTTGACAAAAAAATAAAAAAAAATTGACGAAAAAATGTGACAAAAAATTACAAATAATGACAAAAAATTGATAAAAAAATGGACGAAAAAATGACAAAAAAGCTACAAATATGAGTTGAATACCCAACAAAAAAATTATGGAAAAAAAATCTGATGACGTGAGGAAAAAGATCCTCTCGGTTCAGGCAGGAGTTAGGAGGTTAAAAGGGGGGTCTGGGCGTCCTCCCCCAGAGATTTATTTTTATTTTAATGCTTCAGTTTGGTGCATCTCATACATTTTAACAGACCAATAGATACATATTTTTTCCCAGTGTAAACTCAATGAAAATGGCGCAAACCTTTTTTAGTCCTGTTATTGTTATCTAAGAGTGATTAGGAGGAAATGCCCTTATTTAGACGTCCTGTAAAGGCTTCTCTATGTTCCCACTGTCCCCGAAGCACCAACATTTAGTGCAGAGTCGATTTGAATATCGTCAGATCTCCGCGGCTCCAGGGCCTTGTCGATGCAAATGGGACCAAACCACTCCCAGTGCGGAGCCGGGACAGACCAACGACTATTGTAACTGACCTTTCACAAAACCCCGCACCCAAAACGGCCACTGTCTAATCACACCTCTTAGCCAATAATCTAAACCAGACAAACAAAAAATGACAAAAAATGACAAAAAATTGATATAAAATTTACGAAAAAATGACAAAAATGTGACAAAAAAAATTACAAAAATGTGATACAAAAATTACAAAAAATGACACAAATTTGATAAAAAATTTAGGAAAAAATGACAAAAAAATGACAAAAATGTGATAAAAATTTGACAAAAAAATTAAAAAAAATTGATAAAAATTTGATTAAAAAATTACGAAAAAATGACAAAAATGTGACAAAAAAATGACAAAAATGTGATAAAAGAATGACAAAAAATGACATAAATTTGATAAAAAAAATGACAAAAAAAATTCAAAAATGTGATAAAAATGTGACAAAAAAAAATGACAAAAATTTGACAAAAAATGACAAAAATGTGACAAAAAATGACAAAAAAATGAGAAAAAAATTACAAAAATGTGATAAAAAATGACAAAAATTTGACAAAAAATGACAAAAATTTGACAAAAAATTACAAAAATTTGAAAAAATGTGACAAAAAATGACAAAAAAATTACAAAAAAATTACAAAAATGTGATAAAAAATGACAAAAATTTGACAAAAAATGACAAAAAAATGACAAAAATGTGATAAAAAAATTACAAAAAATTGACGAAAACATGACAAAAATGTGACAAAAAATGACAAAAAAATGACAAAAAATTGATAAAAAAATGACAAAAAATGACAAAAAATGACATAAATGTGATAAAACGTGACAAAAAAAGACAAAAAATTGACGAAAAAAATACAAAAATTTGATAAAAATTTGATAAAAAATTTACGACAAAATGACAAAAAAGTGACAAAAAAGGACAAAAATTTGACAAAATGTGACAAAAAAATGAAAAAAATGTGACAAAAAAATGAAAAAAAATTGATAAAAAATTGACGAAATTATGACAAAAAATTGACGAAAAAATGACAAAAATTTGACTAAAAAGCTACAAAAATGAGTTGAATACCCAACAAAACTTGTAACTGACCTTTCACAAAACCCCGCCCCCAAAACGGCCACTGTCTAATCACACCTCGTCGGTATCTGAAGTATCTAACAACAAACTGGAGAATAGTTTAGTGTAAATCCAATATTCCACATAGAGCTGACTTTATTACAGACGACACTCCCTAAACCAGAGTCTGAGCTGGATTTTATTTTTTATTTCCCAACTTTATTTTACATTTTTAAGGCACATAACAAATACAAGTGAAAACCCACTATTCAAAGTAGACTATGCCAAGATAGACATAGAAAAACAATGGAGCAATCACCAAAATCATAAACACACACAAAAAAAAACATTACATTCGCCATGAAATAATTGATCAACAATCTAAACGAGACCAGACGAACAAAAAACAACACAAAATGACGAAAATTGGATAAAAAATTGACGGAAACAACAAAAATTTGACAAAAAAATTACAAAAATGTGATTAAAAAATTACAAAAATGTGATATAAATTTGACCAAGAAATTACAAAAAAAATGATGAAAAAATGACAAAAATGTGACAAAAAATTACAAAAATTTGATAAAAATTTGACAAAAAAATTATAAAAAATTGACGAAAAAATGACAAAAATGTGAAAAAAGAAATTACAAAAATGTGATAAAAATTTTTACAAAAAATGACAAAAATTTGATTAAAAAATGACGAAAAAATGACAAAAATGTGACCAAAAATTACAAAAATGTGATAAAAATTTGACCAAAAAGTTACAAAAAATTTATGAAAAAATGACAAAAATGTGACAAAAAAATGACAAAAATGTGATGAAAAAATAAAAAAAAATTGATAAAAAATTGATAAAAAAATGACAAAAAATTTACGAAAAAATGACAAAAATGTGATTTTTCCCCCAAAAAAATGTGATAAAAAATTGACGAAAAAATGACAAAAATGTGATATATTTTTTTCAAAAATTTGATAAAAAACTTACAAAAAAATGACAAAAATTTGATAAAAAATGGACAAAAAAATGACAAAAAAAATGACAAAAATGTGAAAAAAAATGACAAAAAAGTTACAAAAATGAGTAGAACACCCAACAAAAAAATGAAGGGACAAAAATCTGATGACGTGAGGAAAAAGATCCTCTCGGTTCAGGCGGGAGTTAAGAGGTTAAAGGGGGTTCTGGGCACCTCTTGTTGGCCACGTTGGTATCTGAAGTATCTGAAGTATCTGAATCCACGTGGCCTCAGACGTCCGCAGACTCCCGGTTGTGGTTGTTTTTGTTTTGTGATTCCGCCTGGTCTGCCTGAGTCTGTGTGAAAGGGAAACACTAAGGGAGCGGCTGAACACTGTGTCGTCCTGCTCGGACTATTGGACGCCGGTCTCTGCGTGTGGACATTTGCCTGAGAAAATAACCCACGCTATTGACCGTCTGTCTGACACCGCCTGGAAGCGAGTCGAGCTGTTGCACCGAAACAGAATAATATTGAAAACCGTCTGATCGTATTTGGAGCAATTCTAATCTGTCTTCTCCAAGAAAGATTTGATTGAGGGACGCACCAGTCATAGTCATACTCGTTAATACAGGACTCAGCTCTCAGTTGAGGAGAGGAAATAACAACAAACTGGAGAATAGTTTAGTGTAAATCCAATATTCCACATAGAGCTGACTTTATTACAGACGACACACTGCTAAAAGTATTTAACTAGATCAGTATAAACATCTCAATTTGAGCACAATAATCCACATTTTAGCTGTTTTGACGAGTTAAGAAGTTCTTGAGCATTTGTCCCAGATTATTTCACTTGTTCTGAGATGTTTCTGACTCGTTTCGATACATTTCATCCTTATTTCAGGTCATTTTCTTTGCCAATGGGGAAAGAAAATTGGTCTTATCTCATTGGCAATTTTACTTTCTTATTTCAAGCCAGATTTACCCTAGAACTGGTCTGAAATGTCCTCAAACAAGCAAAGCAAACTTGGTCCGATCAGGAAAAGTGTCTAAATGAGGGAAAACCGCTCAAAACAAGAAACATTTCCTCGATTCAAGTCATTTAAGCCAATGCTTGATTCACTTTTTGCAGTGCACTCCCTAAACCAGAGTCTGAGCTGGATTTAACCGGAGCTACATGTTGTAAACACTGCCGCGTCTGCAGCAGCGATGCCCAAACGTTTTGTCTCTGAGGCCAATATGTAAAGGTGCCTGTGAGTCTCGGGCCAAACACGGCGATGTCAAGCACGAAAAACACATTTAACTGCAAATTATAAAGTTACCTTATTTGATTTACTTTGTATTTGTTTTTTATAGCTACATTTGCATTTGATTCTATCTATGCAAATAACATGCTATATTAAAACAAATGGTAACTCTGGCAACAGCCTAATTTTAGAAGAACAAAATCAACCATTGTAGCAATTTAGTGCAAAAAAAACAACACCTGTATCTACAACACCTACAGTGACTTTACCTCATTCATTAACTCAAAGAAAATGCCCCATTAGATTATTTTGAAAGTGTCAGTTCAGCATCAATTCTTTTATGAGTCATTTTTTAACACATACTGTGGTTGACGAAACAACCTTTGCAATAAAAGTTGGAAAAATGTGAAAGTTGATGCTAAAACGCTCTGTGATTGATAAATACCAAGACACCACAACAGTGTTTCCTTAACTTTGCGAAAGGAGAGAAACAGCGCCCCCAATTTGACGCTGGTGGTCAAAAAGTGTAGTGCATCCATATTTACCTTTGAGAATGAATGGGAGAGAGTTGGTATTAACCACACACAGCACAAAGTAGGTCACTCTCTAGTGGGCAGTGTTAATTTCGTCGACTAAAATATTTAGTCTTAATTTTAGTCAAAGTGATATTTTTGTGACTAAAATTGGACTAAAACTAAATTAAACGTTTCTCATGAGACTAAAACTGTGACTAAAATGTCCAGATATTTTAGTCGACTAAAATAAGACTAAATAAAAATGAAAAGGAGAGACTAAAATCATCCAAGCTTCTATTGACCGTCTGAAAAAGCCTCATATAATTTAAATTCACTGCCAAATGGACAGGTCTGAGCTTTATTCATGTGGAGCAGAAACATGAAGTCGAGGACCACGATTAAATATGATTATAATGAATATTATAAATATAAGTCGACTAAATTAGTCTTAATTTTAGTCGACTAAAACTAGACTGAAATTTAAACGTTTTTTTTTTACTAAATCCCCACTTTGGGCACCCCTGGTCTGCAGTGTTTACAACATACAGGCTAATGATGCTAATGTTGCTAATGATGCTAACTAGCCGCTAACTCGTGGCTAACCAGTTCTGGTGATTCTTACACCGTTTTATGCCCAGGGACTTATTCAAAAACTAACCCAGAGACTAAAAAGTCGTCAGAAAATCCAAAATAAAGAGATACAACATGTTTATACTGAGCCAAAAGGCTGAAGCTCCTGGATAAGTTACTACAAACACAGGAGAAAATCCACACGGAGCTGAAGTAAAGGAGAAAAGAGAGCATTTATCTGCAGTAATAAGTAACATCTCAGTACTATTGTTAAATACAAATACATAAGTGAATAAAGCACAAGCACTGAGGAGCTTTAGGACATGAGCTGTTCTGTCTGTGATGGACAGAGACATAAAAATGAAATTATATTGAATGAAAATTATTACTCAAGGAAACTCATTACCAATCTGCTGTGAAAAAGTCTGTTGAAGTCGGTTTTCGGTATTGGCGAGTACTTGAATCAAAGTCCTCGTCTGGGTTTTAGAGAAAGTGGTTTAATAATGATGCTTTTTTAAAGAAACACAGTAGGGCTGCTCGATTATTGAAAAAATAATAATCACGATTATTTTTGTCATAATTGAAATCACGATTATTCAAACGATTATTTGTTGCCTTTAAAAAAATCCAGCAAAAAAAAGACAATCCATAAAAAAAGACAAAAATCCAGCAAAAAAAAGACAAAAATCCAGCAAAAAAGTGACAAAAATCCATAAAAAAAAGACAAAATCCAGCAGAAAAATGACAAAAATCCAGCAGAAAAAAGACAAAAATCCAGCAAAAAAAAGACAAAAATCCAGCAAAAAAAATACAAAACTCCACAAAAAAGTGACAAAAATCCAGCAGAAAAAAGACAAAAATCCAGCAAAAAAGTGACAAAAATCCAGCAAAAAAATTACAAAAATCCAGCAAAAAATTACAAAAATCCAGCAAAAAAAATACAAAACTCCACCAAAAAAGTGACAAAAATCCAGCAAAAATCCAGCAAAAAAGTGACAAAAATCCAGCAAAAAAGTGACAAAAATCCAGCAGAAAAAAGACAAAAATCCAGCAGAAAAAAGACAAAAATCCATCAAAAAAGTGACAAAAATCCAGCAAAAAAGACAAAAATCCAGCAAAAAAGTGACAAAAATCCAGCAAAAAATTACAAAAATCCAGCAAAAAAAATACAAAACTCCACAAAAAAGTGACAAAAATCCAGCAGAAAAAAGACAAAAATCCAGCAGAAAAAAGACAAAAATCCAGCAGAAAAAAGACAAAAATCCATCAAAAAAGTGACAAAAATCCAGCAAAAATGACAAAAATCCAGCAAAAAAGTGACAAAAATCCAGCAAAAAAATTACAAAAATCCAGCAAAAAATTACAAAAATCCAGCAAAAAAAATACAAAAATCCAGCAAAAAAGACAAAAATCCAGCAAAAAAGACAAAAATCCAAAAATTAAAAATGTGAAAAAAAAATTGAAAACATTTTTTGAAAAAAAATAAAATTAATTATAATCGATTTTTGGCGATTATGCTAATTTTGTAATCGTTTACTGTTGTAATCGAAATTGTAATCGAATTTCGATTAATTGCACAGCCCTAAAACGCAGACTCTTTGGCTTCACTCGTTCCGTCTCGTCTGTGCAGGATCCACGTCATCACCTGGAACGTCGGCTCCGCCCAGCCGCCCGATGACATCACGTCCCTGTTGGGTCTGAACGTGGGCGACGGGAACACGGACATGTACATCATCGGGTGAGACAAACCGGAAACAAACCTTTACGAGGACAGTTCTGGAGCAAAACGCTGCAGATCAAACATGAACTTTCCCATCGAGGTCTGGGCACCGTTAGACAATACCAGGGTGTCGGAAACAAGAAAGTTTAGGTACGACCGGTCTGTAGGGACAACTTTAAATGAAGCGACTTGGTTGTTTCAGCTCAAATAAATAATGTTTCCCCAATTTTTAAAACTTTTTATTTTCACTTTTTGCCCAATGTTTGCCAAATTTTTCCGACATTTTTTTTTAAATTTTTGCCTGCACTTTTGTTCCCCCATTTTTGCAATTTTTTTCATTACTTATATTTATCCTATTTCCACATTTTTTCCCCCATTCTCACTTTTTCAAATTTTTTTGCCCAATATTTTCACCATTTTCCTTCAATTTTTTTTATTTTTTATTTTTGTTTACATTATTTTTTTTCATTTGTTTTATTGCTCATATTTTCCCTATTTCTGCCATTTCTTTCCCATTTTCCCCAATTTTAAATGTTTTATTTTACCACAATTTCTCCAATTTTTCCCCCAGATTATTCCACTTTTTTTGCCTATTATTTTACATTTTTTCGCCATTTCCTCCAATTTTCCCCCATTTGTTTTTCTAATTCCCCCACCCCCCAGTCTTCCCAATTTTTCCCACATTTTTTCAAGATTTTTATTTATTTTTTCCCCTTTTTTAATTTTTGTTTTTGCCCAATATTTTCACAATTTTCCCTCAATTATTTTTTTTTATTTTTATTTTTGCCTCAATTTTTTTCTCAATTTTTTCAATTACTCAATTATTTTCCCCATTTTTTAAATGTCTGTTTCCTGTTTTCTGTTTCTCGACGACACATATTTTAGTGTCAGTATCTGAAAAGTATCGGTATCGATACCGGAGTGAAAGTGATCTGTGCTGAGCCGGTGTAACGGCTGGTGTTCCCTCTCTGGTGTTCAGTAGATAATCCTCTCTGGTGTTCAGTAGATAACTCTCTCTGGTGTTCAGTAGATAACTCTCTCTCTGGTGTTCAGTAGATAACTCTCTCTGGTGTTCAGTAGATAACTCTCTCTGGTGTTCCCTCTCTGGTGTTCAGTAGATAACCCTCTCTGGTGTTTAGTAGATAACCCTCTCTGGTGTTCAGTAGATAACCCTCTCTGGTGTTCAGTAGATAACCCTCTCTGGTGTTTAGTAGATAACCCTCTCTGGTGTTCAGTAGATAACTCTCTCTGGTGTTCAGTAGATAACTCTCTCTGGTGTTCAGTAGATAACTCTCTCTGGTGTTCAGTAGATAACTCTCTCTGGTGTTCAGTAGATAACTCTCTCTGGTGTTCAGTAGATAACTCTCTCTGGTGTTCAGTAGATAACTCTCTCTGGTGTTCAGTAGATAACTCTCTCTGGTGTTCAGTAGATAACTCTCTCTGGTGTTCAGTAGATAACCCTCTCTCTGGTGTTCAGTAGATAACCCTCTCTGGTGTTTAGTAGATAACCCTCTCTGGTGTTTAGTAGATAACCCTCTCTGGTGTTCAGTAGATAACTCTCTCTGGTGTTCAGTAGATAACTCTCTCTGGTGTTTAGTAGATAACTCTCTCTCTGGTGTTCAGTAGATAACCCTCTCTGGTGTTTAGTAGATAACCCTCTCTGGTGTTTAGTAGATAACCCTCTCTGGTGTTCAGTAGATAACTCTCTCTGGTGTTCAGTAGATAACTCTCTCTGGTGTTCAGTAGATAACTCTCTCTGGTGTTCAGTAGATAACTCTCTCTGGTGTTTCCTCTCTGGTGTTCAGTAGATAACTCTCTCTGGTGTTCAGTAGGTAACTCTCTCTGGTGTTTCCTCTCTGGTGTTCAGTAGATAACCCTCTCTGGTGTTCAGTAGATAACCCTCTCTGGTGTTCAGTAGATAACTCTCTCTGGTGTTCAGTAGATAACCCTCTCTGGTGTTCAGTAGATAATCCTCTCTGGTGTTTCCTCTCTGGTGTTCAGTAGATAACTCTCTCTGGTGTTCAGTAGATAACTCTCTCTGGTGTTTAGTAGATAACTCTCTCTGGTGTTCCCTCTCTGGTGTTTAGTAGATAACTCTCTCTCTGGTGTTCAGTAGATAACTCTCTCTGGTGTTCCCTCTCTGGTGTTCAGTAGATAACTCTCTCTGGTGTTTCCTCTCTGGTGTTCAGTAGATAACTCTCTCTGGTGTTTCCTCTCTGGTGTTTCCTCTCTGGTGTTTAGTAGATAACCCTCTCTGGTGTTCAGTAGATAACTCTCTCTGGTGTTCAGTAGATAACTCTCTCTCTGGTGTTCAGTAGATAACTCTCTCTGGTGTTCAGTAGATAACCCTCTCTGGTGTTCAGTAGATAACTCTCTCTGGTGTTCAGTAGATAACTCTCTCTCTGGTGTTCAGTAGATAACCCTCTCTGGTGTTCAGTAGATAACCCTCTCTGGTGTTCAGTAGATAACCCTCTCTGGTGTTCAGTAGATAACCCTCTCTGGTGTTCAGTAGATAACCCTCTCTGGTGTTCAGTAGATAACTCTCTCTGGTGTTCAGTAGATAACTCTCTCTCTGGTGTTCAGTAGATAACCCTCTCTGGTGTTCAGTAGATAACCCTCTCTGGTGTTCAGTAGATAACTCTCTCTGGTGTTCAGTAGATAACTCTCTCTGGTGTTCAGTAGATAACCCTCTCTGGTGTTCAGTAGATAACTCTCTCTGGTGTTCAGTAGATAACCCTCTCTGGTGTTCAGTAGATAACTCTCTCTGGTGTTCAGTAGATAACTCTCTCTGGTGTTTCCTCTCTGGTGTTCAGTAGATAACCCTCTCTGGTGTTCAGTAGATAACCCTCTCTGGTGTTCAGTAGATAACCCTCTCTGGTGTTCAGTAGATAACTCTCTCTGGTGTTCAGTAGATAACCCTCTCTGGTGTTCCCTCTCTGGTGTTCAGTAGATAACCCTCTCTGGTGTTCAGTAGATAACTCTCTCTGGTGTTCAGTAGATAACTCTCTCTGGTGTTCAGTAGATAACCCTCTCTGGTGTTCAGTAGATAACTCTCTCTGGTGTTCAGTAGATAACTCTCTCTCTGGTGTTCAGTAGATAACCCTCTCTGGTGTTCAGTAGATAACTCTCTCTGGTGTTCAGTAGATAACTCTCTCTCTGGTGTTCAGTAGATAACTCTCTCTGGTGTTCAGTAGATAACTCTCTCTGGTGTTCAGTAGATAACTCTCTCTGGTGTTCAGTAGATAACTCTCTCTGGTGTTCAGTAGATAACCCTCTCTGGTGTTCAGTAGATAACCCTCTCTGGTGTTCAGTAGATAATCCTCTCTGGTGTTTCCTCTCTGGTGTTCAGTAGATAACTCTCTCTGGTGTTCAGTAGATAACCCTCTCTGGTGTTCAGTAGATAATCCTCTCTGGTGTTTCCTCTCTGGTGTTCAGTAGATAACTCTCTCTGGTGTTCAGTAGATAACTCTCTCTGGTGTTCAGTAGATAACCCTCTCTGGTGTTCAGTAGATAACCCTCTCTGGTGTTCAGTAGATAAACCTCTCTGGTGTTCAGTAGATAACTCTCTCTGGTGTTCAGTAGATAAACCTCTCTGGTGTTCAGTAGATAACCCTCTCTGGTGTTCAGTAGATAAACCTCTCTGGTGTTCAGTAGATAACTCTCTCTGGTGTTCAGTAGATAACCCTCTCTGGTGTTCAGTAGATAATCCTCTCTGGTGTTCAGTAGATAACCCTCTCTGGTGTTCAGTAGATAACCCTCTCTGGTGTTCAGTAGATAACTCTCTCTGGTGTTCAGTAGATAACCCTCTCTGGTGTTTCCTCTCTGGTGTTCAGTAGATAACCCTCTCTGGTGTTCAGTAGATAACTCTCTCTGGTGTTCAGTAGATAACCCTCTCTGGTGTTCAGTAGATAAACCTCTCTGGTGTTCAGTAGATAACTCTCTCTGGTGTTCAGTAGATAACCCTCTCTGGTGTTCAGTAGATAACCCTCTCTGGTGTTCAGTAGATAACTCTCTCTGGTGTTTCCTCTCTGGTGTTCAGTAGATAACCCTCTCTGGTGTTCAGTAGATAACCCTCTCTGGTGTTCAGTAGATAACTCTCTCTGGTGTTCAGTAGATAACTCTCTCTGGTGTTTCCTCTCTGGTGTTCAGTAGATAACTCTCTCTGGTGTTCAGTAGATAACCCTCTCTGGTGTTCAGTAGATAAACCTCTCTGGTGTTCAGTAGATAAACCTCTCTGGTGTTCAGTAGATAACCCTCTCTGGTGTTCAGTAGATAACTCTCTCTGGTGTTTCCTCTCTGGTGTTCAGTAGATAACCCTCTCTGGTGTTCAGTAGATAAACCTCTCTGGTGTTCAGTAGATAACCCTCTCTGGTGTTCAGTAGATAACTCTCTCTCTGGTGTTTCCTCTCTGGTGTTCAGTAGGTAACTCTCTCTGGTGTTCAGTAGATAACCCTCTCTGGTGTTCAGTAGATAACTCTCTCTGGTGTTTCCTCTCTGGTGTTCAGTAGATAACTCTCTCTGGTGTTCAGTAGATAACTCTCTCTGGTGTTCTGTAGATAACTCTCTCTGGTGTTCAGTAGATAACTCTCTCTGGTGTTCAGTAGATAACTCTCTCTCTGGTGTTTAGTAGATAACTCTCTCTGGTGTTTAGTAGATAACTCTCTCTGGTGTTCAGTAGATAACTCTCTCTCTGGTGTTCAGTAGATAATCCTCTCTGGTGTTTCCTCTCTGGTGTTCAGTAGATAACTCTCTCTGGTGTTCAGTAGATAACTCTCTCTGGTGTTTCCTCTCTGGTGTTCAGTAGATAACCCTCTCTGGTGTTCAGTAGATAACCCTCTCTGGTGTTCAGTAGATAACCCTCTCTGGTGTTCAGTAGATAACTCTCTCTGGTGTTCAGTAGATAACCCTCTCTGGTGTTCCCTCTCTGGTGTTCAGTAGATAACCCTCTCTGGTGTTCAGTAGATAACTCTCTCTGGTGTTCAGTAGATAACTCTCTCTGGTGTTCAGTAGATAACCCTCTCTGGTGTTCAGTAGATAACTCTCTCTGGTGTTCAGTAGATAACTCTCTCTCTGGTGTTCAGTAGATAACCCTCTCTGGTGTTCAGTAGATAACTCTCTCTGGTGTTCAGTAGATAACTCTCTCTCTGGTGTTCAGTAGATAACTCTCTCTGGTGTTCAGTAGATAACTCTCTCTGGTGTTCAGTAGATAACTCTCTCTGGTGTTCAGTAGATAACTCTCTCTGGTGTTCAGTAGATAACCCTCTCTGGTGTTCAGTAGATAACCCTCTCTGGTGTTCAGTAGATAATCCTCTCTGGTGTTTCCTCTCTGGTGTTCAGTAGATAACTCTCTCTGGTGTTCAGTAGATAACCCTCTCTGGTGTTCAGTAGATAATCCTCTCTGGTGTTTCCTCTCTGGTGTTCAGTAGATAACTCTCTCTGGTGTTCAGTAGATAACTCTCTCTGGTGTTCAGTAGATAACCCTCTCTGGTGTTCAGTAGATAACCCTCTCTGGTGTTCAGTAGATAAACCTCTCTGGTGTTCAGTAGATAACTCTCTCTGGTGTTCAGTAGATAAACCTCTCTGGTGTTCAGTAGATAACCCTCTCTGGTGTTCAGTAGATAAACCTCTCTGGTGTTCAGTAGATAACTCTCTCTGGTGTTCAGTAGATAACCCTCTCTGGTGTTCAGTAGATAATCCTCTCTGGTGTTCAGTAGATAACCCTCTCTGGTGTTCAGTAGATAACCCTCTCTGGTGTTCAGTAGATAACTCTCTCTGGTGTTCAGTAGATAACCCTCTCTGGTGTTTCCTCTCTGGTGTTCAGTAGATAACCCTCTCTGGTGTTCAGTAGATAACTCTCTCTGGTGTTCAGTAGATAACCCTCTCTGGTGTTCAGTAGATAAACCTCTCTGGTGTTCAGTAGATAACTCTCTCTGGTGTTCAGTAGATAACCCTCTCTGGTGTTCAGTAGATAACCCTCTCTGGTGTTCAGTAGATAACTCTCTCTGGTGTTTCCTCTCTGGTGTTCAGTAGATAACCCTCTCTGGTGTTCAGTAGATAACCCTCTCTGGTGTTCAGTAGATAACTCTCTCTGGTGTTCAGTAGATAACTCTCTCTGGTGTTTCCTCTCTGGTGTTCAGTAGATAACTCTCTCTGGTGTTCAGTAGATAACCCTCTCTGGTGTTCAGTAGATAAACCTCTCTGGTGTTCAGTAGATAAACCTCTCTGGTGTTCAGTAGATAACCCTCTCTGGTGTTCAGTAGATAACTCTCTCTGGTGTTTCCTCTCTGGTGTTCAGTAGATAACCCTCTCTGGTGTTCAGTAGATAAACCTCTCTGGTGTTCAGTAGATAACCCTCTCTGGTGTTCAGTAGATAACTCTCTCTCTGGTGTTTCCTCTCTGGTGTTCAGTAGGTAACTCTCTCTGGTGTTCAGTAGATAACCCTCTCTGGTGTTCAGTAGATAACTCTCTCTGGTGTTTCCTCTCTGGTGTTCAGTAGATAACTCTCTCTGGTGTTCAGTAGATAACTCTCTCTGGTGTTCTGTAGATAACTCTCTCTGGTGTTCAGTAGATAACTCTCTCTGGTGTTTCCTCTCTGGTGTTCAGTAGATAACTCTCTCTGGTGTTCAGTAGATAACTCTCTCTGGTGTTCTGTAGATAACTCTCTCTGGTGTTCAGTAGATAACTCTCTCTGGTGTTCTGTAGATAACTCTCTCTGGTGTTCAGTAGATAACCCTCTCTGGTGTTTCCTCTCTGGTGTTTAGTAGATAACCCTCTCTGGTGTTCAGTAGATAACTCTCTCTCTGGTGTTTAGTAGATAACTCTCTCTGGTGTTTAGTAGATAACTCTCTCTGGTGTTCAGTAGATAACTCTCTCTCTGGTGTTTAGTAGATAATCCTCTCTCTGGTGTTTAGTAGATAACTCTCTCTGGTGTTTAGTAGATAACTCTCTCTCTGGTGTTTAGTAGATAACTCTCTCTGGTGTTCAGTAGATAACTCTCTCTCTGGTGTTTAGTAGATAACTCTCTCTCTGGTGTTCAGTAGATAACCCTCTCTGGTGTTTAGTAGATAACTCTCTCTCTGGTGTTTAGTAGATAACTCTCTCTGGTGTTCAGTAGATAACTCTCTCTGGTGTTTAGTAGATAACCCTCTCTGGTGTTCAGTAGATAACTCTCTCTCTGGTGTTTAGTAGATAATCCTCTCTCTGGTGTTTAGTAGATAACTCTCTCTGGTGTTTAGTAGATAACTCTCTCTCTGGTGTTTAGTAGATAACTCTCTCTGGTGTTCAGTAGATAACTCTCTCTCTGGTGTTTAGTAGATAATCCTCTCTCTGGTGTTTAGTAGATAACTCTCTCTGGTGTTTAGTAGATAACTCTCTCTCTGGTGTTTAGTAGATAACTCTCTCTGGTGTTCAGTAGATAACTCTCTCTCTGGTGTTTAGTAGATAACTCTCTCTCTGGTGTTCAGTAGATAACCCTCTCTGGTGTTTAGTAGATAACTCTCTCTCTGGTGTTTAGTAGATAACTCTCTCTGGTGTTCAGTAGATAACTCTCTCTGGTGTTCAGTAGATAACTCTCTCTGGTGTTCAGTAGATAACCCTCTCTGGTGTTCAGTAGATAACCCTCTCTGGTGTTTAGTAGATAACCCTCTCTGGTGTTCAGTAGATAACCCTCTCTGGTGTTCAGTAGATAACTCTCTCTGGTGTTCAGTAGATAACCCTCTCTGGTGTTCAGTCTGCAGGAGGTGAACTCCATGATCAACAAGCGGCTGAAGGACGTGCTGTTCACGGACCAGTGGAGCGAGGTTTGCATGGAGCGACTCAGCCCCTTCGGCTACGTGCTGGTCAGTACCAAACACAAACACCACATACTGTAGAGTATGTACTTATACTGTAGAGTATGTACTTATACTGTAGAGTATGTACTTATACTGTATGTAGAGTATGTACTTATACTGTAGAGTATGCACTTATACTGTATGTAGAGACTGTATATTATAGAGCAGATTTACACTTTCACCAGGAAACAAATCCAAATCATCACAATACGTAAGGATTAGTGCATTAGACGGTTCTAACGCCCGACACAGTGTTGTTCCTCCTGCATTATAACGTCTAACGCGGCTCCTCGTTGTTTAATCCGCTTATACCAGGGTCCCACAAACCTAACATTTATAATAAATGTGTTTTTCATTGACTAAAGTCACTAAATCTGCCAGACTACGGGACTATTTTGTGTGGGTTATTAGCCGGTCACTGAAGGCTGGTCTCAGAGCGAGTCATTCTCCGCAGCTATTACGAGGATCTCAGTCAGGCTCAACGACACAACATCAGCACAGAATCACAACACAACAGGACTAACCCGGAAACACTTTTCCCTGGAAGGAAACACCGATATGCGGCACTCGTGGGCAGGAGTTATTTACCTTTTACAAGGTTTAACCTGAAGCTAAAGCTAGCTAGCTCAACCAGCTCAACTGTTTATGGAAACAGCTGCGGTGGAGTCGCTCACACCTGGGCCCCCCCAACTGAAACTTTTATGTTTGACTTTACTAATCCAGACAAATATGCTTCAATGCAGGATCATTTTATGTACGCCTGAAAATGATGAATAGCCTTAACCGTTTCCAATAGAAATGTAAAGCTCGTATGTTATTAACAGTAGCTAACCGAGCTGCTCACTCTCCTCTACAAACATTTAGCAAACGTTTGGTTTTGGCCAAAAACGTTGAAATTAACACAAAATCCATCTCATACGTTCCTGTCAGTCACTAATTACGCCTTTATCTGATTCAGCTGTGTCATGCGTTGCTATGGCGACGCCACAGCGGAGTGATATAGATACAGACGGCATCTCGTCATAGAAGGGGGCGTGGCCTCGCCGAGGGGGAAAATAGAATCTTTAGAGAAACACAATTTTTCCCTCTTTTTTGCCATTTTCTGGTGGAATATCAACTTATTTATCACATACAAGTAAAGTCATGTGTAAATCGGGCCCATATGGATATTTTGTTGCAACAGATTGTTCTGTAGAAGTGAAAAAACGGCAGTTGTAGCTAGTGCTAACTAACCGTTAGCATTAGCCCGATGCTCCGTTATTCATGTATTTATGGGCTGTTGAACCACTTTGCTCCTCCCCATGTCTTTGTATCATTATTTAGTAGAAACTATATCTATAATTCAGCATTTGTTACAGTAGTTTTTGAATAATTAGAGAAAGTTTAGATTTTTTCTAAATTGTTTTCCCCCTTAACTGTTTTCAAAAATGACCATATGTGGGCGATTCCAGAGATGCCGTCTGTATCTATCCCAGTGATTTAACTACCGGACTACGTGTGCGGTTATACCAAAATAATGCACCAGCCAATCAGAGTCCAGTATTCACCCAGACCATGGTATAAAATGCTTTATTTTTGCATTAATTCAACATTTCTCTTTCTTTAACCAGGTGAAATTTGAATATATACAGTTTCGATTCCTTTCCCAGCCCGGCGCTCTTGGTATAAACAGCTTTTATATCCTGTAATTATAAACGCGTCTCTGTTAAAACAGTGAAACGTATCAGGGCGGCGGCGGCGGCTCCGCTCGTGTAAAATAAGTGAGATTTGGAAGTCGCTGTGAGAGCTTTACTGGAGCTGAGCGTTCAATTATATTTTATCTGTGGGTTATGAGAGTGAAATAAAAAAAAAGATCTGCTGAGGATTAATCTGCAACAATGCGGCAATCAGAGCTGCGCCGCGGAGACGGGGGGAAAATCCTGCCAGCCTTTTGGCTTTTGTGCTTTTCCTGGTGAAAGCTGGATTTGTGGGAGAGCTTACAGCTGCATTAGGTTACATGAAATACAGGAGGATATCTGAAGAGGGGGTGTTCGGCTTTTTTCAGTCACATAGCACCAGTCTATATCACACTACAATGATGACAAACCTTCTGTTGGTCTGTAAATGCAGGAAATTAGAATAACTGCCTTGTATAAAATGTCTCTCTCAAAATGGCTGTAGTGAATGTCTTGAAATGGGCCTCTGTCTCTTTAAAGCAGCTCTAAGTAACGTGTTTACCTTAATAAACCCTCCCCGTAGTCCCTGTGGGGGTGATACAAGTGTTTATGGGATGATTGGAGGGGGATTCATCGCCCCCTGGTGTCTCTGGCCAGAAAACCATGTTTGCAACTTGACTGCCACCGGTCCGGAGAAAGCAATACACACTAATGGAATCACGAAGAAGAAGCTAACATGCTAACGGGCAAAGCTAACGTGACTTTAAACAGTATTTACAGCCAAGTTTGAGTGAAAAAAAGTATTTCCATTGTATAATTGGATGCACAGTAACCCTCTCTCCCTTCACCTTTCCTGTCAGCGTCGGATTTACTCTCCAAGACCATTAATAAGTTAAAAAATCGTAACTTGCTACGACACCTGCAGTTGCGCTTATGGCCTCTAGGGGGAAGAGTTACTCAGTACTGCTTTAAGAGCCTCTGAGCCTTTCCGACACGCCCCCTCCACACGCTGTCTGTGGCATCAGTGGGGAGGGGGTTCTGCTGAGGAGCAGTGGTTGGTTACTCGGCTGGTGACGAAAGCTCGGAGGCGTCTCCAGGAGGTGGGGGCGTTCCTAGGAGGACAAAAATGTGACAAAAATTCAACAAAAATGTCACAAAAATTCAACAAAAAAGTGACAAAAATTCAACAAAAATTCAACAAAAAAAAGTCAAAAAATGTCAAAATTCAACAAAAAAGTGACAAAAATTCAACAAAAATGTGACAAAAATTCAACAAAAAAGTGACAAAAATTCAACAAAAAAAATGACAAAAATTTGACAAAAATTCAACAAAAATGTGACAAAAATTAAACAACAAAGTGACAAAAATTTGACAAAAATTCAACAAAAAAGTGACAAAAATTTGACAAAAATTCAACAAAAATGTGACAAAAATTCAACAAAAAATGTCAAAAAAATGTCAAAAAAATGACAAAAATTCAACAAAAATTCAACAAAAAAATGTCAAAAAAATGACAAAAATTCAACAAAAAATGACTAAAATGTGACAAAAACCTGTCCCTAAAATGGCCGCCATCAGAGTTTTTACAGATTACTCAGAAATACGTGAATGTGCCAAGGCAACACTTCAGCCATGTTTTTAATGAGGGAATGACAGAATAACAGGATGGAAAGCTTGAAAAAGTCAATTTTGCACAATACCCCCCCTTTAAAAACATTCCTGTTTAGTCTGGTACTGACTAATTGTTGATGTTTGTCGTGGACCAACTAAAAGGTAAACCATATAACCAATATAAGAGGGAGGTATAACACAAAGAAAACACAAACGTACTAAACTTAGCAAAACTTATCAGAACAACCAAGTAAAGCAAACATAACTATAACTTAGCTCAAAATAATATGTGCAGATAAAGTAAGTTCAACCAATAGAATAACTGAATAAAACGTGTGACACTTGGTCTTCCCCCTCCGTTCATTGTTATGGTACACTCCAAGGTTTCAAAATGGCCTCCAACCCCTCCAGCCAGTCTTTGTCTGCAGCACCTCAAAACAAAGACAAGTGTAGGTAAACAATTCAAACCAAATTAACTGAAGCCTCAAAATAAAGAAATGACTCAAATGAACATAATGTGTTGTCCTTTGTAACTAAGGTAAATTATAAACAAACAATACTAACGCAAAAAAGTGACAAAAATCCAGCAGAAAAAAGACAAAAATCCAGCAAAAAAATGACAAAAATGCAGCAAAAAAAAGACAAAAATCCAGCAAAAAAGTGACAAAAATCCAGCAGAAAAAAGACAAAAATCCAGCAAAAAAAAGACAAAAATCCAGCAAAAAAAAGACAAAAATCCAGCAAAAAAAAGACAAAAATCCAGCAGAAAAAAGACAAAAATCCAGCAGAAAAAAGACAAAAATCCAGCAGAAAAAAGACAAAAATCCAGCAGAAAAAAGACAAAAATCCAGCAGAAAAAAGACAAAAATCCAGCAGAAAAAAGACAAAAATCCAGCAAAAAAGTGACAAAAATCCAGCAGAAAAAGACAAAAATCCAGCAGAAAAATGACAAAAATCCAGCAGAAAAAAATGACAAAAATCCAGCAAAGAAATGACAAAAATCCAGCAGAAAAATGACAAAAATCCAGCAGAAAAAAGACAAAAATCCAGCAGAAAAAAGACAAAAATCCAGCAAAAAAATGACAAAAATCCAGCAGAAAAATGTCAAAAATCCAGCAGAAAAAAATTACAAAAATCCAGCAAAGAAATGACAAAAATCCAGCAGAAAAAAGACAAAAATCCAGCAGAAAAAAGACAAAAATCCAGCAGAAAAATGACAAAAATCCAGCAAAAAAGTGACAAAAATCCAGCGGAAAAAGACAAAAATCCAGCAGAAAAAAGACAAAAATCCAGCAGAAAAAAGACAAAAATCCAGCAGAAAAAAATGACAAAAATCCAGCAAAGAAATGACAAAAATCCAGCAGAAAAAAGACAAAAATCCAGCAGAAAAAGGACAAAAATCCAGCAGAAAAAAGACAAAAATCCAGCAAAAAAATGACAAAAATCCAGCAGAAAAAAGACAAAAATCCAGCAGAAAAAAAGACAAAAATCCAGCAGAAAAAAGACAAAAATCCAGCAGAAAAAAATGACAAAAATCCAGCAAAGAAATGACAAAAATCCAGCAGAAAAATGACAAAAATCCAGCAGAAAAAAATAACAAAAATCCAGCAAAGAAATGACAAAAATCCAGCAGAAAAAAGACAAAAATCCAGCAAAAAAGTGACAAAAATCCAGCAGAAAAAGACAAAAATCCAGCAGAAAAAAGACAAAAATTCAGCAGAAAAAAAGACAAAAATCCAGCAGAAAAAAATAACAAAAATCCAGCAAAGAAATGACAAAAATCCAGCAGAAAAAAGACAAAAATCCAGCAAAAAAGTGACAAAAATCCAGCAGAAAAAGACAAAAATCCAGCAGAAAAAAGACAAAAATTCAGCAGAAAAAAAGACAAAAATCCAGCAGAAAAAAGACAAAAATCCAGCAGAAAAAAGACAAAAATCCAGCAGAAAAAAGACAAAAATCCAGCAGAAAAAAGACAAAAATCCAGCAGAAAAAAGACAAAAATCCAGCAGAAAAAAAGACAAAAATCCAGCAGAAAAAAGACAAAAATCCAGCAGAAAAAAGACAAAAATCCAGCAGAAAAAAAAGACAAAAATCCAGCAAAGAAATGACAAAAATCCAGCAGAAAAATGACAAAAATCCAGCAGAAAAAAATAACAAAAATCCAGCAAAGAAATGACAAAAATCCAGCAGAAAAAAGACAAAAATCCAGCAAAAAAGTGACAAAAATCCAGCAGAAAAAGACAAAAATTCAGCAGAAAAAAAGACAAAAATCCAGCAGAAAAAAGACAAAAATCCAGCAGAAAAAAGACAAAAATCCAGCAGAAAAAAGACAAAAATCCAGCAAAAAAGTGACAGAAGAGCAGCAAAAAAGTAATAAAAAAGTGACAAAAACACATAAGTCATTTACTTGTGGATGTGAGGCGACCTTGAGTGTCTAGAACAGTGGTTCCCAAAGTGGCTCTACAGGGGGGCCCCAAAAGCTTGTCTACAAAATAGTAAATTTAATTATTCCCTCCGTGGCGACGTGAGCACTTAAAGCTCCTACAGACTCCAGTCCTGCACTAATATTTTGAAGGCTGTTGTTTTTTCAGAACATTTTTTGCATATTTTTCCCCCATTAATAACTATTCAAAAACTAAATCCAAAATATCGGCATGTGGTACTGTTTTCCCTGCAGTTTCGCCTCAACATCGATATTCAGATTGGCCCCCAAGATGAATTTTCTCACACACCTGCCAAAGTCGGGGGAAGATGAGCCACTTTTTTGCTTTGGTGGTTATTGTGTAAAAAACAGTATAATATAAACACAAAATGCTACTGTTTACATATGTTTTTTTTAACCTCTTAACTCCCACCTGAACTGAGCACATTTTTGGCTTTACCCAAACCTAAAAGCTTCTTGAAAAGACAGCATCAAAATGGCATCGAAAAACACAACAAAGTGACGAAAAAACGACATAAAACACAACAAAAGAGTGACTAAAACAGGCCAGAAAAGCAACAACAATACAACAAAAAAGTGACTAAAGAGCGAGAAAAAAGTGACAAGAAAAAAGGGCAAAAATACTTTCTTGAACTTACTTAAAAAACCCACAATAAAAACTTCAAAGACGCTTCAAAAATTTGACAAAAGAGCGGCAACAATACAACCGAAAGCTATATAGTTTTGCAGGCCTTAGCTTTGAAATGAGGCACTACACTGTCGCTTTGCAGCTTTTAGATTTGGGTAAAGCCGAACTGGAGGAAAAAAAACCCATCCCAGATAATGTAAAATATTGGCAATTGCAGAAAATTGGCTCCAGTGGTTCGGCCCTCGGTGATTTGGTGACTTTCCCACCCCTGCCGTAAACACATCGATCTCTTCACATGCCGTTAGTATGACTTCAAAGCTCGTGACCGAAGCCAGGGGGCGCCGTGGGTAAAGGTCATGTATGGCGGTGACGTCAGCGGGCGTTCACAGACCATAACGCGGCCCGGGGGCCCCAGTCGGGCTCACTGTCAGGGGCCCATTAGCACTGACAGCGACGGGGCCAGAAATAAAACGCAGCCCTGGGGGACGTTTGTCTGAGACGGCCGGTGGATCCGTGACGAACGACACGCCAGACGTACAAACCATCTGTGCCTTTGCAGAGCAGGGGGGGCTCCATAGAACACGGTGGCACAGGGGTTAGCAGTGGCACCTCACAGCAGCGAGGTACAGGGGGATGTGACGCTTTATTTGTAGGATAAAAATGGGTTGGATGGTACTTTTATAATTATTCCCCCAGAGTACCACACCATCATTTAGGTGTGGAAGAATGAGAGCGTTGTATAATAAATGGAGTGAATTTTGATTTAAAACTGCTTTGATTTTACACAATATGCCGATTATTTTTTGACACTTTTGATTTCACATAATTTACAATTTAGTCTTTCATCAACATGAACTCCCAAAAAAAATTTATGTGTAGTGTTGTTGGATTATCAATTCTCTTAATACCGAATATAATATATTTTGTTTTATTCACATTCATTGATAATTTATTATAGTCAAACCATCTTTTTAGTCATTGTCAAGCTATCTATTTGCAGCTGTGCGGGTTCCTATGCTTGACTAGGGTGGGCAACGCTTCTGGAGAATTTTAACTGGGATTCACTCAATTCAACTTCATTTGATCAACTTATTTATTGATGAACAGTAGTAGTTGTTTGTAGAATAATAGTAGGTGAAAAACCTTAAACACAAGAACACAAAGATACCCAGTGTAAGTATACGCCATGCACAATTCAACATTATTATTTGCAATAAAAGGTATGAGTATTATTTTACACATAAAAATCAAGTATCCATGTTTTAGCTCGTAATATTACACGTACAAGTACACCAGGTAAGTATGGGCAACATAATTTATTCGATGTTTTTAACCAATGATATTGTAAGAACACCCATGAGGTTCTTTGAGTTTCCACCTTTGTTTTTACGCGAGTATTTTCCAGCAGTGTATGCTAACATTAGCAATATGTGCGCACAAACAAGAAATCAGCAGCTTAGCATAGAGCGCATTGACAACGTTCATCTCGTACGCAAATAGCACAGATTCTTACCGGCCGTCACTCCAGAGTCTTCTGCGAGTGCCCGGTCCTGCACTGCATTTTAGAGGATTGAAAATCTCCGTTCCTTT